>NC_081406.1:91780500-92083000 GCF_030272615.1 Cryptomeria japonica | reverse complement strand
ACAGTGAGCTACAGATTCAGGATTCAGCTGTGCACTTGGATCTGAGAAGTTTGAGATGATTCAAAGTTGCCCTACAAAATCTACCAAAATTTGCAGGGACTATGTTTCTGAACAAGGGCGCCCTCCTATCGTTCTTCAAACTTTCCTCGTGTCCAAAAGGGTTTTTTCGTCTCTGCGAATAAAGCTTAATTCTAGAACTACAACTGTACACCTATTTCCTGCACATATAAATAAGAAGAAAGGGGTTGGGAATAGGGGTTTTCCTAAGTCAAACCTTGATTTGGAGTCAACCTTGAATGAACTGCAAATGATTGAAATAAATGATGGAAAGGTATACCTTCAGATCTGCAATAGATGATAATGATTCTTTTCTTCTTGGATGTAATCACATATGTTGTATGAAATAGCATGAACATGACAAAACTATAACACACACATATGATTGAAAATGAATGAAGTAATGTTGCTCCAATGGATAGATGAAGAATATGCAGCCTTGAAGAATGCTTGATGATGAATGCTTGAGATCCAATTCCACGTTCATGAATGTATGATCAACTCCTTATCATGTGTTATGCTTGTATATCAAAATGAGAGGGGAAGACCTCCTTATATACTTGTCCATCGTTTAATTGTTTAATTTTCCATCAGAGGCCAACATAGGGGATTATTTCCTACTCATATTTGAGATAGGTCCAAGGGAGAGGGGCCAAGATAGGTCCCCTTTAGGGTATCCCAAGGTGCCACACCCTGGTCCTACCCTATTTTGAGGTAGGATCAAGTGGCCATGCTAGGTGAAAGGTGAAAAATGAAGTTTAGTTGCATAGGGGAGACAAAAACAGGTCCCGGTCAAGCATGGGGATGAGACCAATAAGGTAAGGCCCTAAAATATGGTCAAAATTGCAAGGGGTGCAATTTTAGGATGCTACATTTACCCCCCACTTTAGCGGGAGTATGAGCTTATGCAAATACTCATGGTAAAGTAGAAGAAAGGGAGATGAAGATGAGGAATGTGGAGTAAAATCACAAATAGTATAAGATATCGCTAATTTTGTGGAAGTAAGCCCCCAATCTTAGGATCTTAATTCACTCAAACATATGCAAGGGAACACAAAACAAGACAAAAACAAAAATAAAAAATAAAGGAAAAGACACAAAGACGCACAAGACCTAAAAGCTAAATACCGAAACAAGACCTCAAGTCAACTAGTCGAAGATACCTCAATATCAAGATATCTCAACAACTAATATCATTCTTGAAAATGTCATCTCACAAACACCAAAGATCACATAAAAGAGAAAAGAAAGCATCATCCATGAACTATCAATAGCAATGCTATGAGTTCATGAGAGGAAGGAGAGAGAGCATGAATACATGCTAGATGTATTTATCCAGGTGATCCATGAGAAGAATGATGAGAGAGAGCATGGACTACTCACCCCTAGATGGTTTTATCTAGGTGATCCATGGTGATAAAAGGACATGGACAACTCACCCCTAGATGTTTTTATCTAGGTGATCCATGTGGGGAGGAGAGTAAGAATAGTCTACTTGTTTTTAGCTAGTTCCACCCATCCTCGTGCATGTGTGCAAGTGATGTCTGGTTTAAAGTGTGTAGCACCTCATGTAAGAGTATTTTCTCTATTTTTGAGTGTTCTTCAACCCGTTTAAGACATTTAATGTAAATCCAAATTCCAAGGGGCAATTGTGTGTATGCAAAATGTGTAAATGCCAAGTGAAAAAGATACATGCCTGGTTTCAAGGCCATCTCATTTAAGATTGTTGTTTTAGGTGATGTGTAACCCCGTTTAAGACATAAATCAAATTTTGTGTCTAGTTTTGAGTGTGAAGCATCTCTCTCTAAGAGTTTTTACTCTGGTTTTGAGAATAAACACACCGTTTAAGACATGCAAAAAATGATATGCAAGAGCATAGTATAATATGGTACAAAAGGGAGTGATATGGGTGCCCCCCCTTAAGATGTCAGCATAGTTCCATGTTGATGTCTTAAGGAATCCAGAGACAAGGATACCTTACCTTCAACACCAAGGAGATATATTTTAGGCAACAATGTCATAAATCCAAGCGAGAGAGGGAATACTCTTCAAGCAAGGATAAGATAGTTGAAAAAGAGATATCTTGCAACAAGTGTAAAGGGAATCCTTGGAGGAGAAGAGATATTTTCTCAAAAGACATCTACCTCCAAGAGGAGCTATCTTGAACAAACATAACATCTTCTACCAAAAAGAAAGGAAAGAGAACAAGAAATCATACCTTCCTCCTATTTCTAGGTGAAAGGGATTCTTGATGAAGGATGACACACTTTTGACCCAATGTGAGGGGTAAGTTTATGATAGATATACATTTCCAAGTGGAGAAGAGGTTGTATACAAGGACTTAAACCTCTTGTATAAGAGATAATCCTCGAGAAAACAATAAATTTGCAAGAGAAATTGTAGTGTTCTAAAATTGCGACCCCCGCAATTTCGATCACATTCTAGGTCCTCACCTTGGCGACATTATCTACCTTCTTAATCAAGGCCCCTTTCTTCACCCTCACCTCGAGTTCCTCTTGTTTGAGCCCTGAGATAGCCTTAGGACCATGTCCAGTCCCCAAGATAGGGTAGGACAAGGGCATGGCGTCCCTGTCCCCCCCTCTTAGGGTGGCCCGAAGATAGGTCCCTCCGCCCCTATCTATATTTCAGAATTTCAAATCTCCCTGATTTTGGGCTTTAGTGAGTTGAATTAATTCTCTGAGGCATGTATAAAAGGGATTTAGTCTTCTCATTTTCATATAGATGGATGGGAGAAATAGAGAGATACACAGATAGCCAAAATTCAAGCAAAAGGTCTTCTTCAAGTGTTCAAGTGTTCAAGCATTCATCAAGTCTTCTTCATGTGTCTTCTTCATTCATCCATTGGAGCAACATTACAACATTCACTTGCAAGCATGTGTGTGTGTTAGGGTTATGTCATGCTACATGCCATTGCATACAATATTTTTTATTACATTCAAGAAGCAAAGCAATCATCATCAATCAATTGCAGATCTACAAGGTATACATTTCTATCATTTACATTTAAGTATTTGAAATTACTTCCTTTCAAGGAATATTGGGGTTTGACTGAGGCAAACCCCTATCCACAACCCTTCTTCCCTTCTTTTATGTGTTCAAGTTGCAAGTGTGTAGCTGTAATTATAGGTTTGGACTCCATTTGCAAAGATGAAGAAACCCTTTTTGGCTTGTAGATTTTTCAGAGGATTGTGTGCACTTTGAACACAGTCCTGATGAATTTTCTCCAAATTTGCAGGGTAGGTTTGTATCAGTCTGAATATTCCAGATCTGAAGTTACATTGCGATCTCGAACCGGTAACTCCTTATTTCATCCATTTTACCTCTCTTTTCTATATAGTCAACAAGTCAGCATATCTATTTACAAAAGAGGGTAAATTACTTTCCAACCCTTACAATCCACTTGGAATTCATATCCTTGCTTCCCATGGATTTGGATCTAGTGGATTCAAACCCCTCTTTTGAATGTAAAGTTTCACACAAGTGAAAATCATCCTAGTGACTTCCTTTCTCTCTCCTAGGTGGGGAGTCACTAGGGTTCAATTTTCCACTTTACATTTTGGTGAACCTGACGTCTTACTCTTTAATTCTGATTTCTTATTGTTAGATCTAAATAATTTCAATTTGAATTTCAAAATTTCATTTCCAAGTTTGATCTTTTTCCATATTTTAGAGGTTAATTGCATAAAAGCCCTCATTTTTCATTTTGACAAAATTGAGCTTGTGAAGTGTAGCATTTTAGTTGCTTGTTTCAAATATAAGTTCTATTTCAGAATTGCAATTCAAATCTATCTTTTAATTCTGAAAATTAGGTGGTTAAAAAGAAAAACCCTAATTTTGAAGAATCTCCTATTTTCACCTTTGACTTCTAATTTGATTGATCTAGACATCTCCAAATCGGTTGTTTTTTTGGATTCTACAATAAAATCATAATATCTATCATCCTTGAAAATTTTGAAAAAGTTGTTCAGATCAAGTACACTTTGCACATGGTCACTAGCTTTTTTCCCAAAATTTTGAGAGTCGGAATTAACTGTATTTTTCTGCTTAAATCCATAAAATTGGCGCACTTTATCAATTTTTGCACCCCTTAAGGTCAAATACAAATCCAAATTTTCACTCTTACATTTTAAGTTAATTTTCATAAAAGGTCCTAATTTTAGACCTTTTCTCAAGTAAATTGAGATTTTAATTAAGTGACTTTCAATGGCAATCAATGGATTAGATGTATTTTCTATTTCACATATGATTACATTATTTTTAACATACATTTATTATAATCATGTGTCAGATAATGGCTTTCTTCATTTCATGTTGCTTCTTTTCATTCAGAGCACTTGGTCACACTATATTGCTAGGGTTTCAAAGTCATTTCCTTTCCAAATTGATCTCAAAGCTTTCATGTATCATTTTTGTTGCATTATACTGATGTTATTAACAAAATACATTCCATACATTAATCACCTTAAGGCTTTTGTAGACCCATTTTGGAAAATAATATGGGTCCATCTTCTTCTCATACACACCCTTGAGCAAGGGGGGGAAATCATAATATCAACATTTTTACATCTTTAGACACTCCTTCTCCTAGGACTTATCTTCAACATCAAAAAATATGTAGAGAGGATGATGTTATGCATTTTATTCATGATCTCTCCCCTCACATATAAATGAGTAAATATGAACCTTTAGATGATGAAGATGATCATCCCACATCTCCCCAAAATGATAAGCATGCCAAAGGAAAGAATATTATCTTTTCACATGATATTCCTTCCTCATCTACAACACCTTTTATTCCCCCTTAAACATTAGGTTTCAAAGAAATTCATGACCTTATTCCACCATCTAGTCATTTGCAATATTCTTATAGTCATGGCTTTAATATAATAACAAAAGAAAGTTTTAGAGGAGAAGGAATTGGGAAATTTGAAGAAGGAATTCATGTCCCTATAAACCCTCCTACACAAGCTACTACAAAATTCTTGTTGGGACTCATAAAAAACTGAGGAATTTGAGAGGCCAAATTCAAAATTTTGCTCTTACACTTTCAAGATAGCACTTAAAATCTCGGCTTCAATGGCCTAGTTCGAATAAGGGTAAAATGGAGCCAGTTGATTATCAAGAGGTAAGGCTTGGGAAATGTGTCCTACACCTTTCATTTGGCCTATGTAGTGTTCTATAACTTTTAGATCTCAGTTTAGATCAGTTTATCAAGTACCCATTTCAAGGGGTGAGTTGAATGTTGTTCATAGGTGCAAATTCGGATTTTACCAAGTGGCCTAATTTGAGGCTTTGTATTTTATGACCAGTTGATCGTCATGTTGAAATTTAAAGTGCATTGAATTTTATGCATATAGGTGAGTACACATGCCAAATTTCAAGTCCCTATGAATCCATTTGCTCAGTTTGGCAAGCTCAATCCATTTGCACTTTCTACTGTTTGCATAAGTCCCTATTTCAATAGCTAGTTAGAGCCCCACTTTGCACATGTGTAAAAGATGCCCTAATGAGTGTCATATCAGAATATTTCTTCTAGGGTACTGCTAGTATGAAAGACAAGCTATGTTTCCAGTTTCAAGTCATAGCCAATCCGTTTGATCGGTTTCCTAAAGACATTTCTTTTGAAATTTTTGAAAATTTGCAAGTTGTGTTCTTTTCAGAAAGGCTAAATGGTCAAATTTGAGTATTAAAATCTTTGACCCAGTTGAGTGTCATGAATAAATTCTTATTCCCCTATGTTATGGACATATAAGACAACTTCCATCTGTATTTTGGAGCCCCGATCAATCCATTTGACCTATTTGCAAAGCCGAGTTTGAAAGCAATTTCTTCAGTTTCTCTGTGTGCAAGTTTAGAAAATGACAAATGGTCATCTTTGACCATTAATATTTATTCACCCAGGATTCTTCATGAGAAACCGGTTTGTAGAATGAATGCCAGTATATCAAACAGTATGTCTTCCAGTGGGCGAGGTACAAAAAGGTGTTCTAACCAGTTTTTAAAACGCATCTTTGGGTTTAAATGCGAAAATGTGGCATAGATGCTAGTGAGTTGCAAAACTCAGTTTAATGATTGGATAATGGTGGAAATCAACTCCAGAGGCATGTTCAAGATGCCTAAAAGTTTTCAAGGGTCAATGGCATGAAAATGAATTTTTTTTTAGCCAAACCCACTTTGGAGCCCAACGTTCTTGTTTCTGAGATTAAGAAAGCCTATTATATTAAAGCAAGGCAAGTATACCTAGACAACAATCCAATTGATGTCATTAATGAATTATCCTCCATGTGTGGGCTAAAGTATTAAAATTTCAGCAAATTAATTAGCAAGTGTAAATGCCAAATTCCCTGCATTGGGCCTGCAGTGGAAGTTCAACACCTTAGAAGCTTCTAAGTGAATGCAATTGGTGGGTTTGAAACCAAATTTCCTCTGCGTGGTGAGGTAAATGTCATTAATTTTTTTTTATCAAAATGCAATGATAAGGTGGAAAAGCAACAGTCCCTGGCAGATTGCATGAGGGTTAAAGAAGCTTTCAGCAAGTGCAATTGGCATGAAGCCAAATCTTGTCCTCTGCATGGCATGAAAAGGCATTTGAAACCTCAAAAAAAATGTAATTTGGTAGGTGTTCCATCTTCCCCTCGCATGCCTCTCCCTCCAAAATCTCCCCCTACCATGGTGTGGTCTCCTCCCTACGTGGTATGTGGAGTAGGCATTAAAACCTCTTTAACAAATGCAATCTGCAGGCATAAAGCCAATTCAACACACCCTTTGCCAGCAATCCTCCTTGCCGTGAGTTAGAATATGGGTGGAGAAGGCGTTAAAGCCATCATCCTCCTTGCATGGCATGATGGTCATTAGAACTTTCAAGAAAATGATTGCTAGGTGTAATACACCTCCTCCCTCTCTCGTGTGGCTGCTAAAAGGCCAAATAAACCTTTCTACAAATGCAATTAGCAGGTGTATCGCCAAATCCTTATGCATGGTAGATGGAAGTTGGGGAAGAAATTCTCAAACAAATGCAGTGGGCAGGCGTAGAACCAAAATCCTCCTTGCCATGAGCTAGGAGGGGTCACGTGGCAGATTAGGTCGTAGAAACTTTCAACTAATGCTATTGGTAGGCAAAATGCTAGTCCTCCAAGCTTGCACAGAATGTGGTGTTGATAAGGCTTTGGAAATTTTCAAACAAAATGCACTTGGCAGGTGTAAAGACCAAACTCCACAACCTGTGTCAGTCCTCCATGCCTGCGTAGAAGGTGTAAAGCCATCATCTCCTGCATTAGGTGGAATGGTGAAGAAATTTTCATGCAAGTTCAATTGCCAAGTATAAAGCGTTTATCCCACATTGGTAGTAGGGAGGAAAATTTTAATATTTAAATACAAAGCCACATATATCTTTAGTGTCTAAAGCTTAAAGGCTTTTGACAAGAGGCTTCTTGGTGATCCAATGGACCTCATGCACATGCACACATCCCGAGACAGCCAAATTTTGCAACAAAAGGGTGAATTAAAGGTCGAGAAAGTCTGAGTTGATCCAATGATGGTCATTGATCCACAATTGAAAGATGCTCGCCAGTTATCCATCATGACTTAGCGATAAAGAAGAGCTAAGGTCCGGTGGTGGGTCCAACGAAGTTGAGGTGACAGGTTAGGTGGCGCCTAGGTGGATCCGTGAGAGAACCCAAAGAAGACACATGGCAAGGCGCATAAGGAAGAAATCAAAGTTAAATGTATAGTTCAGACTATAGTGAGAAATGCAAAAATTTAAATGACTGGTCTACATCCGAGATTAATTCACTAGAGGGGTATGTTTTACTCAAATATACAAGTATTATATGTCATTGTACCCAAATATACAAGTATTATATGTCATTGGAAAGCTCTCAGAATGAAGAGTTCATTTTTGCAATCAGTTTTAATAAATATTAGATATTTTGAGAGTAGTTTCTATGGGGGATGATGCAAAGAATATTTTAGTTGGGGAAAGAGGACACTTGGCAATTTGTGATGCAGATCTAAACTTTCCCCTCTTCTTTATATTCTGTATTCTTCTCATTTTTAAAGGTTCCCCGTTCCATTTTTGGGAGAATTTCTCCAAGGGAAATTTCCAAGAGGGGTTCCAGTCTTATGCATTTAATTTTCTTAGTTGTAATTGTTGATGTTCCCATTCTTCTGTGATTGAATAGATGCATTTAGCTATAAATTCCTAGTTGTAGGTTACATATATGTAAGGCATATATACATTTCCATTGGATTGTCTCCAGCCATTTTTCAATTTCAATAAATCCAGTCTTCAAGGGAGTTTGAATTTATCCTCTCCAAGGGAGAGTGTAATTCTTGTTCTTAGGAATCTTTTACAGAAGGGATTTTAAATTCTATGAGAAAAAATTGTGAATCTAAATTTATGTTTGGATATGAATGATCTTTTGATTGAAGTTTAGAATGTATTAATGTCAGGCATTAATATAGGGATATCTTTCAGTGAATCTGATATGCAGCCTGGATTTCATTTGTGGCCATTTGTGTTGACTCTATGCCTAGATAGAGGCATTGCTCTGTTACAATTAGAAGTTACTTGCAAAAATTTAAAATCCAAAATCAAAATATCTCTCTTTTTCTATTCTGTGGTAGTGTTCCATCCATCTCATGATTCAAACACTGTTGAGTTGTAAGTGTAGATCTAGCCCATCTACAGTACCCTCCTTGTTTTTTGAACCTTTAATGAGATCTATCTACTTTTGTTGATGTTGTCATATGTGAGTAATGGATCAAATTTTATGGATTAAAGGGTGTGCCCCCCTAGGTCTAGCAGAACCTGAAGTGCAGGAGGATCATTAGGATCCTATGTTATGTTGTCCAAGTCCTGAAGTTCTTCATTGTTTGAAACTAGCTATCCCATAGATAAATTGCAGGTGAACTTGGGTCTCTCATTTTTTGAGAACAACAAGGCCTAGGAAGCGAAGCTCCTCTCTCTAAGGAGGAACTCCTTAGGCTTGAAAATTTTAAGAACTATCTTCAAAAGCAACAAATCAAAAGAGCCCACAAGAATGCTTCTTCTTCAAAATGTCCTTTTTGTTCATTTCATCAAACCCATGATCATAATGCTGATGACTGCCCTGATTTTGAAAAATCTATTCAAGATGGCATCGACAGTGGCAAAATTAGAATTGTGGATGATAAACCTTCTTCTTCTAATAATTCTTCTCTTCCATGTCAAGAAAAAGAATTTTATCATCCTGAAAGATTAGCTATGAGAATCTATTGAAGATTAAAATATGATAAGAATATTTCCTTGCCTCCTAAAAACCCAAACAATAATCTTAAACAAGTAAAAGGTGAGGAATATTGCATTTTTCATAATTCATATTCACATTCTCTTGGGAAATGTCATGCATTTAGGAAATTTGTTCAAATGCAACATGATCATGCATAAATTTCTCTTACAATATATCTAGTTGTCTTCCTTGATATGAACATAGTGCCTTAGCACTGCTTTTCTTTTCATGTTGCTCTTCACCCTATGATATAACTAGCCAGCTTAACTGGGGGCTCTTGATCATTTGTGTTGGTATTGTTTCAATTTTAATACTTTGGGGAAGCAACATGAAGTTCATTTTCTTTCTTCTTTCTATGTTTGTGCATTATTCATTATCAAATCTTCTTTCTTGCATAGAGTTAATCCTATAAGAGCAAATCATTGTTCTTTGGTTTTTCTCTTTGATTGAAGACGAGCATCTTGAATGAGTATAAACATCTTCTTCATCTCTTAATTTTATTGAAAAACTTACCTCTTCTATGGTTTCAATTATTTACAAGTATGATATGCCCCTAGCATAGAATGATCTCTCATAGAGTACATAACCCTTCCTTCAGAGGATTCAGTCCATTAGGAAGGCATATCACTTGAAAATGATCTCCATTAGATGATGTAATATTTCTCCTTGTTCTTCTCACTTGGGAGGAAAGGATTTCGCTCATTTCTCTTCCTTTTTATCTCATTTATGATTATTTCCTTTAGGGGCTGCATTTTTCATATGTGATTATCATTTCTTACAATGATACGTTCTTATGACTAATCCCTCTTGGGTAATATGTGATTTTCTTTCTTTTCTCTCTTAGAAGATTACCACTTCTGGAGATGTGTATTTTGCATGTACTAATGTCTTTTCTTGCATATGTTCATGTAAGTTTATTGTGCATTTTCTTATGTTTAATCTCTCTCTAGAAGATTGTGTAAGCCCTTCTCATTGTCTCCACACTTGGGGGAAATGATATCTCTCTCTCTTTCTCAAAGGATCCACTCTTTCCTATGTGGTAGATGGTGTGAGTTTCATTACTTGATGTCATTCCTTGTGTGAAATCATTGTTGTTTTCTCAAGGGTTCTCTCTTATACAAGAGGTGTAAGTCCTTGACTACAACCTCTTTTACATTTGGTAATGTACATCTATAATAAATTCACCCATCCACATCAAGATAAAAGTGAGTCATCCTTCATCAAGAATCCCTTTCACCTAGAAATAGGAAGAAGGATTGCATTCTTTTTCTCTTCTATACTTTTTTCTAGAGGATGTTATATTTATCTAAGACAACTCCTCTTGGGGGGTAGATGTCTTTTGAGAAAGTTCTCTTCTCCTCCAAGGATCTCCTTTACACTTACAACAAGATACCTCTTTTAAACTATCTTACCCTTTCTTGAAGAGTATTTCCTCTCTTTCTTGGATTTATGACATTATTGCATGGTGTATATCTTCCTAGTGTCGAAGGAAGGTGTCCTTGTTCTTCTTTCCTTAAGATATCAACATAAAACTATGTTGACATCTTAAGGGGGGGCACCCACACTGCTCCTTTTGTATTATATTTCTCTTATGCATTGTTTCTCTCGTATGGTGGGTCATTCTTGGAACCAGAGGACAACCTCTTATAGTAAGATGTCGCCACTTTTTCTCTTGTACAATGGGTTATTCTTGGAACCAGAGGACAACCTCTTAGAGAAAGATGTCACCATTTTTTCTCTTATATAGTGGGTCATTCTTGGAACCAGAGGAAAACCTCTTAGAGAAAGATGTCTCCATTTTCCTTTTGCATAGTGGGATATTCTCATAACTAGAGCATAGCCTCTTAGAGCAAGATGTCGCCGCTTTTTTATTTTACTGTGGGATATTCTCAGAACTAGAGCACAACCTCTTAGAGCGAGATTGGTGCAGAGCACCTAGCGCAAAGTTGTATTTTCTTGCATTTTAGAGTTTTTGTGTGATTTAAAGTTATTTTATGTTGTAATAAGGTGGAATAAATACTATGATTCTTTTTGAATCCATAGTAAGGTTGTCCACACTTTTGTTGTGCTCAGGATCCAAAATTGTCATTATCTTGAAATGTTGTCAAAATGTCAATTTTTGGTTTGTACCAGGTGGATTCCTAAAAACTTTATAGAATGTTTTGAAATGGTTTAAATCCATTGTGGGATGCCATTTGAGTGATGTTTCAGGCCATGAGAGCCTTGGACTGTGTTTTTGCACTCATAGGTAAAAGTTGTAAAAAATTGGTCATGACAACTTTTGCATTTTTTAGGCAAAAGTTGTCCATGAAGGAAATGGCATTGGAAGTTGATTGGAACCAAATTAAAATGGTATCTAAAACCTTCTAATAATCTCCAATAATAGGTTAATAAACTTTTGGTTTGCATTCAATTCATTTGCCAAGGGTTTCCTATGCTTTTCCTCACGTTTGGACTGTTTTTGCTTTGATTTTCTGCTTTTGTATAGCCTGTACGGTTTGGTATGGTGCCCATAATAGTAGAGGAAGTTAGGAATTTATTTTATCTTTCCAGAAAGTATAATATTAAGGCTTGAAGTGCCTTGGATCAAAATTTATCACTGTTTTTGTAAAAGTTGCTCACAAACCCTTGAAACTTGGGGTTTTGATTGTAAAAATGCATTTTACCTAAGAATCCATGAATGGAACAAGTTGCAATCTAGTGGATGGCTTGGGTAGGCTCTGTAAATATTTTTAGAGTAGGTTTTTTTTTTTTTTGCGGGCCAAAAGGAGGAGAATGGGTGAGATGAATAACACACAAGCTTGTAGCTAGTGTGTGAGGGTAGCAGAGATTGCTCATTTTTAGAGCCATGGAGAAGTGACACCCCAACAACCCATAGTTTTTTGGAAATTTCTATGAGTTTACTAAAATAATCCAAGTTTTTTTGGGTTTTTGATTGTGACTGGTGAAGATTTTGGAGCACATCTTCCAAAACTGCCTCGAAGCCCTAAATCCCTTAAAAATAGCTCCTTTTCAATAACCCTAGTTGTATGACAAAACTAGATGGTAAACTGAGTGATCTTGTTTAACTTCCAAATGGGTATCTGAATATGTAAAAAAATCTAGGTCTTGTTAGGAAATTTTTGGGAAGGAGACCAAAAAAAAGTCAAAGAAGGGCTAGTCAATTAGGCTTAATAGCAACCGGTAGAAGCAAGTTGAAAGCCTAGGGCTTGGGAGGAAGGTACAGACCTTGTCAATGCATAAAATTACCTTTAACATACCTGCACAACATAACCACAACCTTTAAACATGTTGTTAGAGTGAACATCCTTGGTGGAGGTCTTTGGAGCCTAGTTGGAGCTTTGGGAACCTAGTAGGAGACCATCTCAAAATCAATGATTTGGGTCAAAACCAACAAGAAAAATCAAGAGGCTATACCTAGGAGGCAAGACAATAGAGTTTAGGCCTTGGAGGTCTAAGGAGTGTACCCTAACAAGTTACCTTGGAGGAGCTTGAGTAGAAGGGTGAGTTGAGGAGATGGGGTGAGTAAGGGTGAATTGGAGAGCTAGGCTGAAGACTTCTACATTAGAGATATTGCCACTTTTCTTTTATTTAGGGTGATTATTCTCGAAACCAGAGCATAGTCTCTTAGAGCGAGATGTCACACCTTTCTTGGCATTTGTACTATACATTTTATACAAGTTGTAGCATACTCGGACATAGACTCCTATGAGGTTCTTCTAATCTCACTTGCACACAAGCGCATGAGGTTCAGTGGAACTAACGACATTCTCACATTCCTCCCTTACATGGATCACCTAGACAGACTCTAGGGGCTATTTTTCCATGTCCCTTTTCTCCATGAATCACCTAATTCTAGGGGTGATATGTCCATGGTTTCCTCTTGTTTGCCTTTCTTCTCATGGATCACCAAAGTGTGTATTCATGTCATCTCTCTCCTTCCTCTCATGAATCCATAGTTTTTCTTTTGATGGTTCATGGATGATTTCAACTTTTCTCTTTTATGTGATTATTGGTGTTTATGTGATGGCATTGGTCTTTGTGTTTCAATTAGTTGTTTGAGACATTTTTATCAAGGTCTCTTCAGCTAGTTGATGTGTGGTCTTGTGTATTTTGTGTTGGTCATATCTCTTTTTTTCTTTGTCTTGTTTTAGTTGGTCTTATCCTTTTTGTTTTGTGTGCTCTTGAATATGTTTGAGTGAGTTAAGATCCGAAGATTGGGGGCTTTTGTTCTCAAGATTAGTGATGTCTTATACTCCTTGTGGTATTTCTCTGTATATCTCATCTTCATCGCTATTTCTTCTACTTTATCGATAGTATTGGCATAAGACATACTCCCGCTAAAGTGGGGGCTAAATGTAGTGTCCTAAAATTGTGACCCTCGCAATTTTGACCATGTTTTAGGTCCTCAACTTGGCGACAGTATCTCCCTTCTCAATCAAGGCCCCTTTCTGCACCCTCACCCCATATTCCTCTTGTTTGAGCCCTGAGATAGCCTTAGGACCCTGTCCAGGCCCCAATATAGGGAAAAATAGGGGCATGGCACCCCTATCCCCCCCTCTTAGGGTGGCCCCAAGATAGGTCCCTTTGGCCCTATCTGCATTTCAGGATTTCAAATCTCCCCGATGTTGGCCTTTGGTGAGATGAATTAATTATTCAAGGCATGTATAAAAGGGAGTTATTCTTCTCATTTGCATATATATGGATGGGAGAAATACATAGATACACGGATAGGCAAAGTTAAAGTGAAAGGTCTTCATCAAGTGTTCAAGTCTTCAAGCATTCATCAAGTCTTATTCTTCATGTGTCTTCGCCATTCATCCAATGGAGCAACATTACAACATTCACTTGCAAGCATGTGTGTGTGTGTGTTAGGGTTTTGTCATGTTACATGCCATTGCATACAACATTTGTGATTACATTCGAGAAGCAAAGCAATCATCATCAATCAATTGCAGATCTACAAGGTATACATTTTTATCATTTACATTTAAGTATTTTCAATTAATTTCTTTCAAGGTTGATTCCTCAATTGGGGTTTGAATGAGGCAAACCTCTATCCACAACCCTTCTTCCCTTCTTTTCTATGTGTAGGTTGCAGGTGCACACCTGTAATTGCAGGTTTGGACTCCATTTACAAAGATGAAGGAACCCTTTTTGGTGCATGGATTTTTCGAAGGACCATGTGCACTTTCAACACCATCCTAATGAATTTTCTTCGAATTTGCAAGGTAGATCCATATAAGTCTGAATACTCTAGATCTAAAGTTATAGTGCGATCTCAGACTGATAACTCCTTATTTCATCCATTTTACCTCTCTTTTCTATATAGTCAACAAGTCAACATATCTATTTACAAAATAGGGAAAATTACTTTCCAACCCTTGCAATCCACTTGCAATTCATATCCTTGTTTCCCTTAGATTTGGATCTAGTGGATTCAAGCCGCTCTTTTGAATGTAAATTTTCTCCCAGGTGAAAACCATCCTAGTGACTTCCTTTCTGTCTCCTAGGTGGGGAGTCACTAGGGTTCAATTTTACTCTTTACAGGAATGAACAAAAACCACTCCACAAAGGAAAAGTAGATCCCTAGAGAGAGAGGAGGATTAATCAATCATTTCCCCCCAAGTGTAAGGACAATGAGAGGAGTTACACAATCTTCAAAGGAGAGATTAAGCATAAGGAAATGTACAATAAACTCACATGAACGGATATCCAATGCAAGAAAAGACATTAGTTTATGTAAAATGCATCTCAAAAGAAGTTGTAATCTTCAGAGAGAGAGAGAGAGAGAGAAAGAAATATTATTCCCCTAAGGAGGGATTATTCATAAGAGACATACCATTTGAAGAAAGCATATCAACACATTAAAAATGAAACCCCTAAAGGGAATAGTGATACATTAGATAGAAAGAGAGAGTGTGAAAAATCCATCCTTACCCCCCAAGAAAGAGGATAAAGAGGAAAAGTACACATCTTCTAAAGACAGGCTATTCATAAGAGATGTGCCATTTCAAATAAATAATAGGCCCTAACCAAGAAACAAACATGTACTCGCATGAAGGATAACTCTATGCAAGAAAAGGACATCAAGTGTTGAATAACCCAACACAAAAGAAGAGGTAATTTCCAAAGAGAAAGGAGGAAGAAGAAGGTTCACAAGAGTTCTCTAAGGAGATAATATTCATAATAGGTGCATCGTTTCAAGGAAGAAACATGTTCCATCCAAGGAACAAACATCTACTCGCATGAACAATAATTCCATGCAAGAAAGGACATCAATTTATGAATAATGCAATCACAAATAATATAGTGAAACCTTAGGAAGAGAAGAGAAAGAGGGGAAATCATGTTGCTACCCCAAGACATTTAATTTTTAAGAAACACCACCTCTAATGACAAAGAGCCCCCAATTAAGATAACTTATTGTTTCATAGGGTGAGGAGAAACATAAGGGGAAAGGAGTGCTAAGGCACTACCTTTTCTCCTAGAAAGAGAGCAAGATATGTTGAAAGACATATACGAGCACGATCGTATTGTTCTTGAACAAATTCCTTCAATGCTTCACACTTTCCAAGATAATGAGAACCACCATGATAAAAAAGACAATATCCATTTCCTTCTTTATGTTTATTTGTAAACTTCACAAAAGTAAAGACAATATTCTTATCATACTTCAATTTCCAAAAGATTCTAGTTGCTAATCTTTTTTTATCATTAATAGTTGTAGGCTTATTCTTTGGAGATTGAGGACAAGAGATGTTATTAGAAGAGGACGGATTGTCATCCATGATTTTATCTTTACCACTATCGATAAGTTCTTTTATTGAATTTTGAAAATCAGAACAGTCATCAGCATGGTGATCATAGGTTTGATGAAATGAACAAAAATGAGTTTTTGAAGAAGAAGCTCTTTTACGAGCACTAATGGCTTGTTGTCTTGTAAGATGATTTTTTAGGTCTTGAATCCTAAGGAGTTCATCTATAGGAAATTTATTATCATTTCTTAGGCCTTCTATGGTTATTTGTGTAGGAGGGTTTATAGGGACTTGAATTCCTTGTTCAAATTTTCCAAGTCCTTATCCTCTAAAACCTTATTTTGATATTATGTTAAAGCCACTCCTATAAGAATCTTTTAATTGAGAAAGCGAGGGAACATTATAATAAATTTGCTTGAATTTTGTAGTGTAAGGATGTTTATAAGGAATGAAAGGATTAGTAGATGAAGAAGGAATAACTTGTAGAGGAGGATTTTCTTTTCTTTCATCATGCATATCCTCTTTGGTATATTTGGAAGGAAGATGTTTATCATCTAAGGCCTCATCTTTGCTTAATTTTATATGGGTAGAGAGATCATGAATGAAATGCATGAAATCATCTTCTCTACAAATGCTTTGATGTTTAAGATAGGCTCTAGGAGAATAATGAGGATCTAGAGAGATGGAAATACCAATATTTTGATTTTGCCTCCCTTGCACAAGGGTATGTGTATGAGAAGAAGATGGGGCCATTTTGCACTTCCATGCTTGCTCTCCATTAGAGAGATCATTGATAGTAGTATTATCTCTTTCTTCATTCACATTAGATACCCTAGGAGAGGTACAAGTATTAGGTTGCTCATTGTCATATCTAGGATTAGGATCTACAAAAGCTTTTAGGTGATGTACGTATGAAATGCATTTTCCCCAAAATATCACCATAGCACAACATATATGAAAAATGAAAGATTTAAGATATAATCTATGAAAAGAAATCAACTTGGAAATTCAAAAAATGCAAATGTCCAAGTGCTTTGAATGAAAAGAAGTAACATGAAGTGAAAGAAGCCATTATCCAACACATGATTATAATATGTGTATGCAGAAAGCAATGTAATAATATGTGAAATGGAAAATAAGTAAAATCCATTAATTGCCATTATATTGAAATTTAAGTTCAAGCAAATTATTAGAAAATAAATTAGGATTTTATAAAACCACTTAATTTATTTAAATTGATGGGATCCAGTTTTATTTTATTTTTTATTTTTTTTAAATGTGAGATGAAAATTTGAAAATTTGTAAGTTTGAGATTTGGAAATTGGAATTTGAACAATTCAAAATTTTAGAAAAATGACTATTCAAAATTTGAAAAAATATGCAACCTCCTAGGAAATTTAAATATATAATTAGGGCCTTAAAAATAACCTCTTAATTTAAAATTGAAATTACCCACTAGAAGATTTGAATTTGTCCAATGAAATTTTAAATTAAAAATTAGGGCTTTGTTAGATAACCTCTTAATTTAAAAAATTTGAAATGTTGAAATTTGAGAATTGAAAGGATTAATTTAATTTTAAAAATTAGGGCTCTTTTAAGTAACCTCTTAAATTTTTTAAAATTTAAATTTAAAATTAGGCTCTTGTTGAAAGAACCACTTAATTGAAAATTAAATTTGTGAATAGATCTAAGATTAGAATTTGGAATTTGAAACATTGGAAAATGCACAAGATTAATTTAAATTTAGAAATCAGGGTTTCTTTAATTAACCACTTAATTTTAGAATTTAAATTTGATACAAGGTTGCAATTTTGAATTTGAATTTTAAATTAGCAACAAAATTTAAAGAGGGAAATTCAAAATTTAAACAACCCACAAGCTCAATTATAAAAATTTAAAAATTAGGGTTTTTAAAATTAACCACTTAATTTTAAAAATTAATTGTGAAATTTGACTTGTAGATGAAAATTTGAATATGCAAATTGAATGAATGCTCAGATCTAAAATAATTAATCCGAATCATGCAAATCACAAGCTCAATTTTGAATTTAAAAATTAGGGTTTTAGTAAAATTAACCTCTAAATTTTCAAAATTTGCAAGAAAATGAAACTTGTAAATGGAAATTTGAATTTTAAATTGCATACACTCATATCTAAAAACAAAAATCAGAATTAAAGGTGTAAGGAGTTGGGTTCACCGAAATGTAAAGTGGAAAATTGGGAGCTTAGCCAATTCACCCTGCTAGAAGGGAGATTCACTAAGCTCAATTTTGAACAATTCAAAATTTTAGAAAAACGATTATTCATTTTTTAAAAAATTATGCAACCTACTAGGAAATTTCTTAGGGCCTTAAAAATAACTGCTTAATTTAAGTTTGAAATTACCCACTAGAAGATTTGAATTTGTCCAATGAAATTTTAATTTAAAAATTAGGGCTTTGTTAGATAACCTCTTAATTTTAAAAATTTGAAATGTTGAAATATGAGAATTGAAAGGATTGATTTAATTATAAAAATTAGGGCTCTTTTAAGTAACCTCTTAATTTTTTTAAAATTTAAATTTGAAATTGTCCACAAGAGAATATTTAAAATTAGGATCTTGTTGAAAGAACTAGTTAATTGAAAATTTATCTTTGAAAATAGATCTAAGATTAGAATTTGGAATTTGAAACATTGCAAAATGCACAAGATTAATTTAAATTTAGAAATTAGGGTTTCTTTAATTAACCACTTAATTTTAAAATTTAAATTTGATCCAAGGTTGCAATTTTGAATTTGAATTTTAAATTAGCAACCAAATTTGAAGAGGGAAATTCAAAATTTAAACAACCCACAAGCTCAATTATAAAACTTTAAAAATTAGGGTTTTTGAAATTAACTACTTAATTTTAAAATTTAATTGTGAAATTTGACTTGTAGATGAAAATTTGAATATGCAAATTGAATGAATGCTCAAATCTAGAATAATTAATCCAAATAATGCAAATCACAAGCTCAATTTGAATTTAAAAATTAGGGTTTTAGTAAAATTAACCTCTAAATTTTTAAAATTTGCAAGAAAATGAAACGTAAATGAAATTTGAATTTTAAATTGCATACACTCGTACCTGAAAACAAAAATCAGATAAGGGTGTAAGGAGTCAGGTTCACCAAAATGTAAAGTGGAAAATTGGGAGCTTAGCCATATTCACCCCGAAGGAAGGCAGATTCACTAAGCTCAATTTTCACTTGAGGAAACTGTACATTCAAAAGAGGGGGATGAATCTACTAGATCCAATCCCAAGGGATACAAGGACTGAATGCTAGTAGATTGATTGAAATTGGAATGTGTTTGAGCCTCTTTTGTAAGTTGAATAGATGAAGTGCTGAAATTGAAGACAAAGTATGCGAAAATACTAAGCTATAGATTCGGGATTCAGCTGTGCACCTCGATCTGAGAAGTTTGAAATGATTCGAAATTGCCCTGTGAAATCTGGAAAAAATTTTAGGGACTGTGTGTCTGGACAAGGGCGCCCTCCTATTGGTCCTCCAAACTTTCCATGCATCGAAAAGGGTTTTTTAGTCTCTACAAATAAAGCTTAATTCCAGAAGTACAGTTGCACACCTATTTCTTGCACACAAAAAGAAAGAAGGGGGTTGGGAATAAGGGTTTTCCTAAGTCAAACCCTAATTTAGAATCAAACTTGAATGAAATACTGCAAATGCTTGAAATAAATGATGTAAAGGTATACCTTCATATCTACAATAGATGATAATGATGTTTTTCTTCTTGGATGTAATCACATATGTTGTATGAAATGTCATGAACATGACAAAACCCTAACACACACACATGCTTGCAAATGAATGAAGTAATGTTGCTCCAATGGATAGATGAAGAATATGCAGCCTTGAAGAATGCTTGATGATGAACATTATGGAAATTTGGAGGAATTGATTATGTGTTGCATTGATATTTGTCATTGATGTCAACACTAGCTTGTTTGGTTGTCTATTGAGTTCCAGTAGAGTGGTTGGATTGTGATGTTGATCTGGAGATCGGCCTTCGGTATTCTCTAGTATGTTCTGATTGGTTGAATTGGTTTGGTTCGGTATTCATGTTATTCAGTGCGTATCACATTCAATTGGTTCAAGATTTGGTGATCCGAAAGCTATCATATGTTATAGTAAGCCTTTTGGTTACGAGTAAGGGTTTTACTGACAGAGCTTTGTTGAAGATCTTATAATGGATTTGATAAGTAGTGTTCGTGCAGCTTCTAGAAGGTTATTAGGATGTTGATGGTTATCATGTTCGTGGTCCAGTTGATCGGTGGTGTTACATTTGTCTTTTGGTGACCTATTTTAGGTCCGGTGCTATTCTATTAGGTTATGGACCGATTTATGTAACATGTTGGTGGATGCTCCCGATGCATTACCGGTTAGATTTATTGTTTGGTTAATGTTGTTTTGGTCTCAGGATGACTTGGATTATCATTGGTTTGTGGGTTTATGTAATTTTTTTATTGTATTATCTTTTAGGTGGCCAACCTAATTATTTAGGTCCTGGTTTTATATAAATACGATGTAAGATCTCTTTGTATATCATAGGATGGTTGTGGATTATGAGTTATCTGTGTATGAATAAAGTTGTAATCATATGTATAGGTTTTGATCGATCATAGGTGATTGAATTGGGTTTGTCTAAGAGGTTTAAGACCTTCGGTATTGAGATTAACTAGAACTATACTCAGGCATAGGAGATGCTATTCAAGCAGTTCAATCTTCTTTCTAGATTGTAGTCTAAAGATTTCTCATAGTTAGTGAGGCTCCTTTTGTGATGAGTAGTGTGCTCTAGGTAGTGTGTCTTCCTGCATAAGTAGGCCCCTTATATGTAATATTTATTCATTTGATCAATGGATAGATATTGTGGGTCTCCAATCCCACTGTGGTTTTCCATGTATAAATTTGTGGTGTTATGGTGTTCATCTTTGTGGTTGTGTTATTTCTTTTTGTTATTTGCTTTTATTCATACCAGTTGCTAAGTTTTTGTGCTAATAAGGTTAAAATTAATCATTTTGGGAGAACACTAATTCACCCCCCCTCTCAGTGCTCTTGGATTCCAACAGAACATGCTTGAGATTGAATTCTACCTTTATGAATGTATGATCATCTCCTTATCGTGTGTTATGCTTGTATATCAAAATGAGAGGCGAAGAACTCCTTATATACTTGTTTGTCATTTAATTATTTAATTTTTGGACAAAGGATGACATAGGGGATTATTTTCGCTCATATTACAGATAGGTCCAAGGGAGAGGGGCCAAGATAGGTCCCCTTTAGGGGATCCCAAGGTGCCACGCCTTGGTCCTACCTTATTTTGGGGCAGGATCAAGGTGGCCATGGAAGGTGCAAGGTAAAAAATGAAGTTTAGTTGCATAGGGGAGACAAAAAAAGGTCCTGGTCAAGCATGGGGATGAGACCGATAAGGTGAGGGCCTAAAGTACGGTCAAAATTGCAAGGGGTGCAATTTTAGGATGCTACAAAGAGCCAACAAGGAAATTTCATTCTTACCTCATGGCACATGTGGTACAACATAGGGAAGAGCTGAAGGTGAAATCTCCTCTTCCTACCATCCAAGGTGAAATATTTAATGAAGAGAAGGGCAATCTCCTTCCAGATACCAAGAAGATCTTCTCTATTGTAGCCACTCTAGAGTTTAGAGACCCCTTCACTAGGTTCAAAGAAGTCAAAATATTTTTTATAATTCCCCTTAGGCTTCTTGGCGAAGGAAACACTATCTAGGGCCAAGCCAATGACTTTCACAATGGTCTTCAAAAAAATTATATAGGCAGCACTCCCAATCTTTACAACACTATTAGCCCAGGTATGAACAAACACCATATATAGTTTTGGATCATGGCCATTCATACCCTTCACATATGATTCCAAAGTTCACCAGTTTTTTTTAACTCAGAGCTTTCATTTGGTTCCACCTAGTTCAAACCTCCTCCCATCCTCTCAACCTCAGAAGCTTAATTGAGAAAGTGACAAGTTTGAAAGTACTAGCAATGAGTACCAACATAATTAATTTCTCACTACCTTATCTAGCAAGGAAAGGAGAAGGTAGGAATAGAAAATACCAAAAAGGTGAGCTTGGGATTACACATCATTAAAAGGTATGTCATTTGAAATCATGGCATGGGTTTCATGGTATATGCCACACTAGGGACCATTGGAAATATGAAGGAATTGATTATGTGTTGCATTGATGTTTTGTCATTGATGTCAACACTAGTTGTTATGCTTGGTTACCGACATACAGGTTTTGGTTACTGGTAGAATAACTAGTGATCAGTAGAAGGGAATATCAGTTGGATACAACTGACATGTTTGGTTTGATGTGTTGCATGTTTCTAGAGTATGTTTTGGTCAGTTGGTATTGACTTGATGATCAGATGCTACCATACACTCTAATAAGCCTATACTGGTAAGCGTTTAAGGCTTTACCGACATAGCTTTTACTGAGAATATTTGACAGGATGCATAAGTGGTGTTGGTATGGTTTCTAGATGGAATTCAGTATGCTGAAGGTGATCTTTGTTCGTGCCTCATTTGACTGGAGACATCTCTTTGGCATGGTAAATCTATTTGGGTCCAAGTTATGGACCGGTATCATGTAATGTGTTCTCTACATGTTACCGGGATGATTTATGGATTGGTTAATGTTGTTTTGGTCTAAAGCCGACATGGCATATCATTGTAATATGGATGTATGTAATGACCTTATTGTAATATCTTTTAGGTGGCCGACCTAATTGGTTTAGGCCTTAGTGTTTGTATAAATTGATGTAAGATCTCATTATAGATCATGGAATGTAAATAGGAATGGTTGTGAAAAGGAATGTAATGTGCTAATAATGTAATATCATTCAGGCAGGAGATTTGGTCGATCATTGGAGATCGAATTGGGTTTATGTAAGAGGTCAAAGGCCTCTGATATTGAGCTTAACCGGGACTGTAATCAGGCATGGTAGATGTTATCATTGGCAGTTCATTCTTCTGGATTGTTGTCCAATTATATTGAGGTGGTTTTAACCTCTTTGTAGTTAGCGAGACTCCTTTGTAATGAGCAATACGCTCTAGGAAGTTTGCCTTTATGCATGTGTATTCCCCTTATTGTATCACATACTTTCTGCAGAAGTATTATCTGACTATGGGTAGGCTTCCCACAATGTTTTTTTCCTTTACTGGATTTTCCACATACAAATCATGGTGTTATGTGGTATGGTTATATTGTGTTAATTCTCTGCTTCATTCTTAATTTTTATTTCTTATCGGTATCTATTTCTACTATTATGGTATTCACTATTTATGTGATTCGGTTTAAAGGTATAAAGTGATTTGATTAATATAATATGTTAACAATTGATTCACCCCCCCTCATTTGTCCACTGGTTATTCTAACAATTTGTATCAGAGCTTTGGTTCTCTTTTGCAGAAGCTTAACTGCTTGAGGTAGATCCTATGGCAACTAATACTTCAAATCCATTGGCTTACAAGATGAAGGATACTACAATTAATGAATTGAGAACAATGGAAAACACTTCAGTTAACAGAGACATTCTGATTGGGAAATGATCTACTTTTGAGCTTGAAGAATTTGGACCCTCTAGAGCTGCAAAGTTTGAACCTGCTTTTCATGCATCATCATCTACCAACAAAAGTGATTGGAGAGATCTATATGAAAAATAATTGGAAGATATGAGGAAAGAGGATGAAGAATTTGAGCAACTTGAAGCCTTATTTGCTAGAAGAGTACCTAAAGGACCGGCAGGAAGTAAGTATGAAGGAAAAGCACCTTTTAAATGTTTTGCATGTAACAAGATTGATCATTTTGCATCTAGATGTCTTGAAAGAAATGCAAGATTTTAAGAAAGAGTTAAGAAATCATTTAAGCCTAATCAGAACAAATATAGATTCAAGAAAAACAAACTATGCTACATAGCAGATCTAAGGAAGGAGTAAGTGATGACTCAGAGGATGAACCGGCAAAAGATCTGCTAGTGGATCTGGCAATGGAAAGGAATGGGTGTTCTATGCTATAAAGGAAGGTGAACCAGAACTGGTTATCAAGAATGAAGAAAAGGCCCTGGAAACAAAAGTTGAAGACAAGGATGAATGGGTAATTGATAGTGGATGCTCACATCATATGATTGGAGATAAAAGAAAAATTTTGTCCCTGCAAGAATACAATGGCGGTCAACTTAGATTTGGGGATGACAAAGCATGCATGATCAAAGGTAGAGGTATTATTTCTCTAGATGGAAAGCATAATATTGATAATGTCTACTATGTAGAAGGTTTAAAGCATAGTCTCTTAAGTGTTGGTCAATTGGTGGATAAGGCATTCCAACTTCAGTTCAAAGATAGAAAATGCAAAATCATTAACAAAACTAGCTTGGAGATTGAAATGGGTACTCAAACTGGAGGTAATATCTTTCACTTGAACAACAGTAATAAGACATGTTTGATTTCTCATATTGATGAGAGTTGGTTATGGCATAAGAGATTGTGTCATGTTAATTTTGATTATATTGTTAAGATCAATTCAACAAAGGTGGTTAGAGACATACCTAAGATTATAAAGCCTCATAATCTGATATGTAAGGAATGTCAATTGGGAAAGAAAGTTAGAACTTATTTTAAGAGCATACTTAAATCTAATGATGTGCTTGATTTGATTCATGCTAACTTATGTGGTCCAGCAAGGACCAGAAGCTTTCAAGGTGATAGGTACTCCATGCTAATAATTGATGTTTATTCAAGAATGATGTGGGTGACTTTTCTAAGGGAGAAGTATGAAGCATTTGTGAAATTCAAGATCTTTAAGGAAATGGTGGAAACAAAAACTAGATTGAAAATCAAATGTCTAAGATCAGATCAAGGTGGTGAGTTCACTTCTCATGAATTTAACAGTTATTGTGAGACAAATGGAATTAGGAAACATTTATCTACACCCCAGATTCTTTAGTGGAATGGAGTAGTGGAAAGAAAGAATAGAACTATTTTGGATGCAACAAGAACCATGATGATGGAAGCCAAATTGCCTCACATCTATTGGAGAGAAGCAGTGAGTACAACATGTTACACATTCAACAGAGTTCATATCAAAGGTGAAACCGATATGACTCCTTATGAATTATGGTTTGGACATACACCTACTCTTAAATATTTCAGAATTTTTGGAGGTAAATGTTATATCAAAAGGGATGATTCAATTGGGAAGTTTGATCCTAGATGTGATGAAGGGATATTTCTTGGATATTCAATTCAAAGCAAAGCATATAGATGTTATAACAAAAGATTGCATAAAATTATGGATAGCACAAATTTGAAAGTGGATGAGAAATACAAAGATCAATCTATATCATATGACAGGGAACCGATAGTGGAAGTGATCACAATTGAACCGACAATGCCTCAACCGGTACAAGACACTGAGATAGTTACACTGGTACAATAAAAAAATTCAACTGTGACTGATGATCAGAACAGTGAACCTAAGATTCAAAAGACACCAAGGTATGTAAGATTAAATCATTCTAAAGATCAAATCACTGGAGACAAGAACAAGGGAGTTATGACAAGAAGAAGACTGGCAAATGAAGAGGTATGTCTTATTTATCAAATTGAACTGACATCTGTTATTGAATCTTGTAAAGATAAATATTGATTAAAGGCTATGGAAGATAAATTAGATCAAATAGAGAAGAATAAGACTTGGACTTTAGTTCCCCAGCCTAAAAATAAGAATGTTATTGGAACCAAATGGGTTTTTAGAAAAAACTAAATGAGGATGGTCAAGTTTTAAGAAACAAGGATAGACTAGTTTGTAAAGGATATTCTCAAATGGAAGGAATTGATTATGGTGAGACATTTGCACCTATAGCTAGAATTGAAGTTGTTAGACTATTTCTTGCCTATGCAACATACAAGAACTATAAGGTCTATCAAATGGATGTTAAATGTACATTTTTGAATGGTGAACTTGAGGAAGAATTATACATTGAGAAACTTGATGTATTTTCACTGATAGATGACAAAGATATGGTTTGCAGGTTAAGGAAAGCATTATATAGATTGAAACAAGCTCCTAGAGCTTGGTATGCAAGGTTGGATACATATCTTTTGAAGCTTGGTATTACAAAAGGCATTGCTGACAGTAATTTATATTATAAAATCACTGATGATGATATTATGATTATTGAAGTATTTGTTGATGATATCATTTTTGGAGGTGAAGCTAAATTGTGCATGGAATTCTCTAATAATATGAAGGATGAATTTGAAATTTCCATGATTGGTGAAATGAGATTTTTCTTAGGTTTGTAGATTACTCAAACTGACAAAGGCATTTTTATTTGTCAAACTAAGTATCTAAGGGAATTGTTGAAGAAGTTTAGTATGGATAATTACAAACCAAGATTTCAAAGTAATCCTAAAGAAAATCATGAATGTGTAGTAAAGAGGATATTCTGGTATTTGCAAGGAACAACAAAATATGGCTTACGGTATTCTAGATATGATAACTTCACTTTATGTGCATATATAGCTGTAGATTGGGCAAGAGATATTGATGACATGAAGAGTACTTTTGGTGGAGCTTTCTTTCTTGGAAAGAAATTGGTTTCATGGATCAGCAAAAAATAGTCATGCATTTCTTTATCTACTACAAAAGTTGAATATGTTGCAGTAGCAACTAATTGCACTCAAGTATTGTGGATGAAGTGAATCTTGAAGGATATCAAGGTAAATTGCAGTGAACCAGTAGTTATCTATTGTGATAACTCTATAGCTATTGACATATCTAAGAATCCGGTATTTCACTCTAAGACTAAGCACATATCAATCTAATATTACTTTCTGAAGGACAAGGTGGAAGAAAAGAAAGTCAAATTGGTTTATGTGAACACTAAAGAGCACATTGCAGATATATTCACTAAACCATTGTCTAAGGAATCATTTAATTTTTTGAGAGACAGGTTAGGGTATCTACCCCTCCAGTAGAAACTTAACTGATGGATCAATGCATTAGTCTGGTATGCATCATCAGTTTTATCCTTTGCTCTAGATTGATGTAGTGGTTCTACTACTCAGGGGGAGTAGTCAGCTTTGAGATTCATAGGATTTTGATATCTATGTCATATCTTTGGCATTGATGTCAAAGGGGGAGAGATAGATGATGTGAAAAATAATGTCATAATATGTCATATGAGAGAGAGATTCAGATCAATTTCAGATTGGACTACACTCCTCAGGGGGAGTTGTTGGGATTTTTCAGTTTTTCATTGTTATATCTTCTATGAGAAATTTTTGGCATTTCTTCGCACTTAGATGTTTTCTTTTTCACATCTAGTGTTGCCATCAATTCCAAAGGGGAATATTGTTGGCAATATGAAGGAATTGATTATGTGTTGAATTGATGTTTTGTCATTGATGTCAATACTAGCTGTTATGCTTGGTTACTGACAGACAGGTTTTGGTTACTGGTAGAAGGGACTATTAGTTGGATACAACCGACATGTTTGGATCAATGGAATATGTTTGGTTTGATGTGTTGCATGTTTATGGAGTATGTTTTGGTCAGTTGGTATTGACTTGATGATCAAATGCTATCATACACTCTAGTAATCCTATACTGGTAAGGGTTTAAGGCTTTATCGACAGAGCTTTTACTGAGAATCTTTGAAATGATGCATAAGTGGTGTTGGTGTGGCTTCTAGATGGAATTCAGGATGCAGAAGGTGATCTTTGTTCATACCTCAACTGATTGGAGACATTCCTTTGGTGTGGTGAATCTATTTGGGTCTAGGTTATGGACCAGTATCATGTAACGTGTTCTCTATGTTAGGAACCGAAAGGACAATTGAGAGGGGGGGTGAATCAGTTGTCAATGAATTTTAACCCAATTATAACTTAATCAAACTTAATACTTAATACCTGTAAACCAAACTTAATGTCAGTTAATAGATTAGTAGTTAATATCAATACCGGTGAAACTTAATGCATGAAACAGACAGAGAAACAACATCCACAAAACATAACACAGAGATTTTGACGTGGAAACCCTGTAAGGGGAAAAACCATGGTGGGAAACCTTACCCACAATTAGATGATACTACTATAGATAGTATGTGTATACAAATAGGGTTTTCACATGCAGAAAGGCCAACTACCTAGAGCACACTGCTCAAATAAGAGTCGCAGTGACTACAATAGGATGGTTAAATCCTAGAATAATGTACTTCTCAAAATAGCATCTCCAATGCTAGATTCAGTACCGGTTAAGCTCTGATAAACACCTTCAAACCTTCCTTGAAAATTCTATATGGTCTTCTCATATAATCTTCAATATTCACACATGCCATGTTTCAATACCATTCCATAACCATATCATATCTCTCATCTCACAAATGAGATCTTACATATATACAAAACCTAAGACGAAATGTGTAGGCTGGCTCACTAAGAATATTGCAATTAAATCAATTGCAAATAAGTCTTGATGCAATGCATCATGTCGGCTCAATACATTTACAATAATATCCAATAAATAAATCATCTCCATAACGTGTTGTGCTGATCTAGAATAGATAACGCATACCGGTCCATAACCTAGACCAATTTGTCGGTAACAACAAATATGTCAACCCGATTGGATCAATAAGCAATATAATAAAACTAAATATCCAAACCATGTCTTCAACATAATCAAGTGATTTCCAGATGATATCAAGTCATCATCTATGCCGGTGAACCATATAACCTGCTGGTGAGCATATACCGGTGACTGTGCATGTCATTGACCTTGTCGGTGAACACAGTGTGTTGGTTCAACAGTAAACCAATATAACCATAGTTCCAAATCAATAATGTAGATATCTAGAAGGATAAGTGTTGACATCAATGACAAAACTAATACAACACATCCATAATACCAACAATTTCCCCCTTTGGCATTGATGGCAACACTAGATGGAAAAACATCTAAGTGCCAAAACAGAATGCCAAAAACTAAAAACCAACAATCTCCAAAATAGATCAATACCAGAAATCAAAATCAAAATACAAAGAGTATATATCTCTCCCTCAATGAATAATCTCTCCAAATGTTTTTCCATAGATATCTCTCCCCCTTTGAAATCATGTGCCAAAGAAATTAAGAATAAATACCAAAACATACAACCAACTACTCCCCCTAAGAAGTAGCTCTCCTCCATCAAAGATGGAAAAAGGTTTCTCTATTAGTTTATGTCGGTTTGATGCCAATCTTCAATCATCTAAGTCTCTGTTGGTGAGGGTATTACCCCAAGCTGCTCTCTGAGATATTCAAAGGTTTCCAAATCAATAATGTAGATCTCTAGAAGGATAAGTGTTGACATCAATGACAAAACTAATGCAACACATCCATAATACCAACACTCTACACATTATCGGGATGATTTATAGATTGGTTAATATTGTTTTGGTCTAAAGCTGACATGGAATATCACTATAATGTGGATGTATGTAATGATCTTATTGTAATATCTTTTAGGTGGCCAACCTAATTGGTTTAGGACTTAGGTTTTGTATAAATTGATGTAAGATCTCATTGTAGATCATGGAATGGGAATGAGAATGGTCATGAAAAGGAATTTAATGTGCGAATAATGTAATATAATTTAGGCAGGAGATTTGATCGATCATTGGAGACCAAATTGGGTTTATGTAAGAGGTCAAAGGCCTCTGGTATTGAGCTTAACCGAGACTGTAATCAGGCATGGTAGATGCTATCATTGGCAGGTCACTCTTCTAGATTGTTGTCCAATTATATTAAGGTGGTTTTAACCTCTATGTAGTCAGTGACACCCCTTTGTAATGAGCACTATGCTCTAGACAATGTGCCTTCCTGCATGTGCAAGCCCCTTATTGTATCACGTACTTTCTGCAAAAGTATTATCTGACTATGGGTAGGATTCCCACCATGGTTTTTCCCTTTACTGGGTTTTCCACATACAAATCATGGTGTTATGTGGTATGGTTGTATTGTGTTAATTCTCTACTTCATTCTTAAGTTTAATTGCCTACTGGTATGTGTTTCTGCTATTTTGGTATTCATTGTTTATGTGCTCCGGTTAAAGGGTATAAAGTGGTTTGATTAATATAATCTGTTGACAAATGATTCACCCCCCCCTCTCATTTGTCCATAGGTTATTCTAACAGGGACTTCATGCAAGTGGGACCAACCTTTAAAATTATTAATCATCATGCCAAGTCCAACCAACTTATCTGCTACCCTATTTCCCTCATGTTGCATGTGGCACAATCTAACATCGTCGAGAGTAAGGCGAAGGAAACAACATTTGTCAATGAGAGAGGCATTCTTCCAATCTAGCTTAGCCACCTCATTAAGCATCATAATAGTGTTACAAGAGTCACCTTCAACAATGATATGTGTAAGGACCATGTCCCTAGCCATAAAAAGTTTGTGAAATATGACAGCTACTTCAACCATGCTAGAAGTTTGTACCCCAATATTTTCCATGTAAGAAAGGATCAGACTTCCACATGAATCCCTTATTATGCCAACCCCTCCTACCCAACCCAGGTTGCCATGGGAAGACCTATCAAAATCCAACTTTATCCAACCAATGTCAGGGGGTTCATTTAATAGCATTATAGAAGCCAATAGGAGGGGCAAAGAAGCTAGAAATAATAGAATCCAAATCCCAAGATCTAGTGATCGCCTAATCCAAGGGAAGTGGAGGGTGAGAATGATTTTACTTCACAAAATAGATCATATTCTCTTTGACATTTGATATGATTATGTTGAGTAGTTCCTCCCATCCACACTTCTTTCCCTAAAGATTCTATTATTTTGATCTTTCCTTAGGAACTAATCGGTGTGGAAGAAAGATTTCCTGCAAAGCTCTAGGGATAGAGGATGCCTAGAAGGAAAACAACCCAAAAGATTGTCCTTAGGAACAAAGTTCCAATCCTATTCCATTGAAAACATGCCAACAACATTTTCTCTAACATTCTACGAAAAAGGACAATGGAACAAAAATGATCAATGCTTTCTTCCTCATTTCACAAAGCACCCATCTATTGGCCATTTAGAAACAATGACTCTTGAGATTATCCAAAGTTAAGGTTCTACCATGGCAAATAGTCCACCAAAAGAAGTATATTCTGGGAAAAGTATTTGTCCTCCAGATAAAGTCTCACTTAAAAGTGGGCAATGGGGAAGGAAAGGCAATCTCAAACGCAGATTTAATCATGAAGTTGCCATCCTTCGAGGGATCCCAAACCAAGATATGATCTTGATCTCTTCTCTAAAATATAATAGTGTTGATAATCCTAAGAAGCTCTTCCACAACACACTTCAAAGGATGAGGAAAGTCACTGGCTTTGAATTTCCACTCCACGAGATGCGAGAGGGGAACCCAATAATCACATAGAAGGATCCCACATTTAGTAGATAGCTTAGATTCAACCGACACATAAATAGGATGGAATTTGAGAGGGGTGGAGGAGATCCAAGGGTCTTTCCAGAAGCAAATGTTCTAACCATTACCAGGTTCCCAAATCAAACCTTTAGAGAGAAAATCCCAAGTCTTGCGAAGATTGTTCTAGGTATGGTATCCTCTAGTCACAACATTCAAATCCAAGAAAGTTAGCAATCTCTCATTTAGGTACTTATTAGCAATAATCAAAGGCCACTTGGCAGCCTTAAATAAAAGTTTCTAGCCAATCTTAGCCAAAAGAGCTTCATTGAGGGGCCTCAAGCTTTTTATACTAAGACCCTCAACATGTTTAGTATAGAAAACCTTTTCCCAATCAAAACGTGACATTTTTTTACATTGCTCGACACCAATATAGACAATTCTTGTTTGAATTTGATCTAATTTTTTATCCCAACAAACCGTTATGCAAAAAAGAGAGAGGAGGTAAATTGAAGTACTTTGTAAAGAAGTTTTCAGAAGCTGAAATTTACCAGATCTACTCAAGGTTGCACCTTTCCATCTAGCCAAATTCCTTTGAATTTTTTCTAGTAGGCCCACCCAAACTAAATAGACCACCTTTCCATTTGTGAGAGGAAGGCCCAAATAAGTAGATGAGAGAAGAGAAATCTTACAATTGAAGATTTTCCCAATTCTATATTAGAGGGCTTGATTAGTATTCATGAAGTAGAGAGCACTTTTATACAAATTGATTTTTTAACTATAAGTAGTCGCATAATCCAAGAGGATGGTCCTCGAGCTCTTGGATTCAGAAATGGAAGCCACACCTAAGAGAAGGGTGTCGTCCACAAATTATTGGTGGGAGATGAAAAAGGGAGCCGGGGATGGTTTAACACCTTTCATGTCACCATTTTGGAGATCTAGCATTAAGTTCCTTCCTAGGGCCTCTTTCATAAGAATAAGAGGTAGGGAGACAGAGGGTCCCCATATCTTGGACCACCAATATAATCAAAGGAACCATGGGGGATACCATAGATTAAAACCAAGAATATCATATTTTTAACACAAGCCTCAATAACACAAAGGATTTTGCCATTAAATCCAAATTTTCTCAAGATAATAATAATAAAAGACCATGCAACCATATCATAAGATTTAGAAATATCTAGTTTGAGGAGCATACCTTATTTATGATTATTATCCATAGAGTGTAGCATCTCATAAACCTCAAGCACAACATCAGAAATTTGACACCTAGGAAAAAAACCTTTTTGGTTAGCATGGACTGAGTTGAGGAAAGGTTTGATCCTATTAACAAGAAGTTTGGAGGAGATTTCATACAAATTATGACAAAGGCTAATAGGCCTGAAATCAAACATTCTCTTAGCACCATCCTTTTTTCTAGGAATAAGGACAATAAGGTTTTGTTAATTTCCTTGAGGATTATAGCAGAAGAAAGAAATTCCCTAGCCGCAAGGGTAATATCAGGGCCAACAATATCCCAAAACTCCTAGAAAAATAAGGGTGGGAACCTATTTGGGCCAAGCGCCTTGAAGGGGCCAAAGGAAAAGACCACAAATTTAACCTCCTCTTATGAGAAGAACCTCTTCATGGACTTGAGCTCATCATGATTGATGATGGAAGGTATACAATTGAAAAGTCTGGTCGAGGTTTCAAGAACAACAAGATCCATCACAGGCCTATGATTAAGCAAAGAAGAAAAGTGAGAAACAACTTCTCAAGTGATTTCCTTTTCCTCAAACACAGAGGTACCATTAGACCATAGGAGATCCTTAATACAATTATACTTTCTATGGAGGGAGGAAGATTGATGGAAGAACTTTGTATTTTTATCTCCCTCCTTAATCCACTGAATTTTAGATCTCTGCTTCCAATAAAGTTCATCTTTAATAATAAAATTGTGAAGGTCAGCTAGAAGTGTATGTTCCTATGCTCTCTCCTCCTCTAAAACCACAAGGGATTTCATATATTTTTGTAATGCATCAACCTAATCTTTAAGAGCCTTCTTTTGAGCAAAAATTTCCCCAAAACAAGATTTTTTCAAGGACCGGAGTTGACTTTTGAGGATACTCAATTTATGTACAACCTAGGACATGGTCGTTCCATGAATAGTGACATTACACCATTGTGCCACAAGGTCTTTGAGATCAAGAAATAAGGTCCACATGATTTCAAAATGAAAGGGAAAACCTCTTCTAGGATGAGGAAGCAGCTAGGAGAGAGAAATGGGACAAGGATCAGAGCTGCTATGAATAGATGAAGAAAGGTGGCATATGGGGTAAATATCCCACAAGGAAGAGATGATGTAGAAATCCAACTAAACATTAATGAGGTTACTACCCATTCGTTGGTTAGACCAAGTAAAATTACTATCTTCAAGATCTAGGTCAGAGAGACCACCATTACAAAGGAACTCTTGAAGATCTAGTATACTCTTAGAGAAAATAGAAGATCCTCCCAATTTCTTTGAGGGGAAGAGAAAAGTACTAAAATCCCCTATAACAATCTAGAAAGGACCACACAAGCCATTCTAGTGGGATATCAGAGAGTGCCAAAGATCTTGCCTAAGAACAACATTATTGGGTGCATAAACATTAGTGAGCCTCCAAACCCCAAAAGGGGGGTTGCTATCAAAGTCAATGCATTGAAAATTCTTATCCTACACAACCAGGGTGCCATAGAGACAACTCGGCCTTTAAAGGACCACAAGATCAACAAAGGCACTTTCAGCTGTCATAGCAATCGAGTGAGAGAAGGGCCAAATGAAGTTATACACCTTCCTATAGGATTCCTTGCTCATTTTAGTTTCCTATAGAAGTAAAATATCCAGTTTAAAATATTTCACAAGATTCTTGACAAGAATTCTCTTATGGGACCCATTTAGTCCCCTTATACTTTAGGAGAGAATAATCATATCTTATTCTTTTGGGACAAAACTGCTCCATCATACCCTGACATCCATTAGCCACATCCCTAGCTGCACTACTCTATCACATATCCTTTAAGGATTTTCTTCCCACGCGAGAATCTCTACCCACATCCACAATCTTCCTTAGCATGGATAAAAAGATGAGCAATCAATCACCAGGGACCTTAGGTGAACCCACAAACAAATTCGTAGAGTCGCCCAAATGCACACCATGAATAGGAAGCACAAAAAAGGGGGAAGAAGAATTTGACTCCTCAGTAGGAAGAGTGGAGATCTTCAAACGGGAAGGGAAAAAAGGAACCATACTCCATCCTTCATAAGGTGAAGAAAAAGACTTTGAAATGACGAGAGACCCGTCCACAAGCTACATGCCCAAAGAGAGAGGGAGGTGAACCTCTAGAGAAAAATTCGGTGGGAAGACAATGTCAACAATTAAGGAAGTAGGAAGGGTTGTTAGGGAAGGCACCTCCAAGGAACCCAACGAGTGAGAGCAGGGACCAAACACATCCACACAAGGCAAGCCCTTGGTAGGAAGAATTGAATCAGAAATAGGAGTGGGTGTGGGGATAATAGCAGGGGGCAGCAGAGCAATGCCCAACAAGCCAACATCCAACAAAACTAAGCCAAGAGAAACTACAGAAGGGGAAGAGATCTTTCCTTTTCCTTTAGGCTCTAGAACTACCTTGCCACCCCAAAGACAAGCATTGGTAAGGTGACCAGTAGATGAGCAAAACTGATAGAAGAGGGTCGAATTCTCATACTCTAGAGGCCGAGTCCAAGAACTAAGATGGGTCTTCAACTTAATAGAGGTTGGAAGGAGGGTACTAGGAGTGACCCCAACACAAAACCTAGCAAAAACCATTCTCAGCCATTGACAAGTGACCAGATACATTGGAATAAATTGACTAAATGAGTTGGTAATGCCTTCCAAAATCTCCTCATCTTAGTATTCAAGAGGAAGAGAAGGTAGTCAAACCTAAGTAGGGATTACACTAGAGAGAAAGGAGTCGAGTTTAAGGCTTGGGCACCATTTGCTAAGTTGTAGAGTTTGTTTCACATAAAGCCACGACCCCATTGAGATAACTTTCACATAATCTTTTGAGAGAGGGAGAGTGTAAAATAAAAGAGGCCTGAGTTAGGGAGGACCGAAATAGAGAGGTTTTCCTTGATAGCCCAATTGGTAGCAGTCCATTTCTGAACTACCATAATATCTAGATGTCGACCCACAAACTAGCCAACTAGAGCATTAAACATTTTTTCTAAGGGTTGGTCTAAAGAGACATCCTTGATATTGACACAAGTTCTAGGATCAAATTTCTCAACTGAATTCCCACCGATAGGTGAACACAAAATATTGTAGAATAAATCCTTCCAAGGGCTAAAAGAGGCAAACGTGCCAGAGCCCATAGGAAGGGGGCCTGTAGAAGCTTTGACCTTAGGGCCTTGAACACCAGAAAGAAAAATTGTGAGCAAAGGTACCAAGGGAGGAATCGAAACCCCAGGTGCATTGACCTCCAAAACCGCATGAACAAGGAAACAACGTGAGGAACTGAACTGTCTCCCAAAATCTCCAGAAAGAGAAACATGCTCTCCACCCAAGTGACCTTCCCTTCCACATCCTTACTACTGCATGCTCCAAAACCAACACCATTCACCAAGCCATCATAGCCCCATAGTAGATCAAGCGGTTCCATCTCATCACTGCTAGCAGAGCTCATTTCAAAAAAAATCTCTAGGAAGCTTTGAAAATGTTAAATTTTTTTAAAATTATATATTTTTTCTTTATTATTTAATATTTTATTTTTTAAAATCATAAAATGAAAAAAATGATTGTATTTTTTTCTTCTTTGTTAATGAAGTTTTTTTCAAAAAATTAAAAAAATAAATCTCAGTATTTTCTTTATTGTTTTTTAATAAAGTTATTTTTTATGGGTTTTTAATAAATATGTTTATTTAACTTATAATTGATTTTTAAAAACAAATTTTTGAATTTAAAAAGAAAACTTGGAAAAAAAAAATCTTGTCCACCTACATACCTGTGTTTCAACAATTTCCAATCAACAGCCAAGAGGGGGGGGGTGGTGGTCAGTTGCTTCTACATTTTTCTTTATGATATACCAATCAAAGATATCTTCATCTACAAACTTTTACTGGGCATCTTTTTGGTGGCACCATCTTCATGTTTTCAAATTTGCATCATCATGATGTACTCTCTTGCATGAGCTATGTTGCACACAAACTAATATAAAGTTCCATTCTTCTTTGTACCTTGTCATTGATGACATATTTGATGTAATCCTCTTGTACTCCATAGATTAGGAAAAATCTTGTGAGACTTGGTGCAGAGATCTAGTTGAGACTTAGATTTTACAAATTTATACATGGCTCTGGTGAGACTTAGATTGTACCAATATGTCATTGATGAGTATCTAGTCGATACTCAAGCAGGTTGTCTCCATGTCTGATCTCCATTTTGTTGCAATGAGTGGATCAATGATCATTCTTCATTGACTTTGTACCTTCTTTTGTCACACATTGACATTCTTGGTCCAACATTGGCTCTATTTCTTCCTAATGGGGAGGAATTTTGGTCAACATCTTGGACCATCCTTGCAGGAGATTCTACATTGAGGGGGGGCTTCATGGTCTTTCATCTTCTCTCTTATGGGGGGACTTTTTCCTCACATGAGGTTTTGTTCTTCTCATTCTTCAATGAAAGAATTATGTGCTTTCATCTCTCTTTTTGGGGGGAGTTTTTTCCCACTAGTTTTTCTCCCTTTCTTCATTTGTAAGAGATTGCATTGCATTTGTACATGGGTAACTATCATAGCCTAGTTGTTGGTACCCATCTTGCATAGTTAGATTGAGTCTTCATTCCCTTAAGTTGCACTTAAGGGGGGGTGTTGGTGTAATTTAAGTCTCATGTAATTACACTTTACTTAAGTTGACTTAGGATAATGCATTTCATATTATTTTGTATATGAGAGACTTGGGGATTTACATATCTAGCGAATATGGTTGTAGGAGAAATTCCACCTTTGGTGGTGTTATCTTGTTATCACATTTTCATATCCACTTATAGTGGAATGATAATTCCACCTTTGGTGGGTGATCCACCTTTAGTGGAATCATCAAGTATTTCTCCTACCTACCCCTACCTACCCTTGTATCTCATTGGTCCACATGTCACATGATTATATGCTCTTATTTCTCTATGGCCTTGCCTTTATAAGCAAGCTTATGTACATTCTATAGCTAATCAATTTTTGCATCTTGATGAGAATACAATTTGTTCTTGTCTATCTTGTTCTCGCTTGTTGTTATGCTATTCATTAGCTTGTAGATCTTGGGTTGCTATAGGCAAATTCTTACACTCCTCTATAACATTAACACAACCGCTACTAAATTAACTCAATGTCTTAAAAAATAGAGCCTCATAAAATGATAATTAGCAATTGCAATTTCTTTAAATCCTAGTCCTTTTCACACAACCCAACATACACAAATCTCTTCCTTCAGCTATACACAACTTGAAAGGTATAAATTTTAATAAATGAAGATAATGATGGCTTTTATGATCACATAAATCTAAAACACCTTTCCTCTATGGATATAGATGCCTCTTAAATCTCTCCTAGATCACCCTTAGTATTTAAGCCAAGGTACGCTAGACAAAATCTCCAAACCCCTAGAACACATGATGAAGATAGCTTAATTTATCTCAAAAATAAAATCAAATGCTTAGTAAAATGATTTAATTAAATGTTGCATTCCAGACTCACAAATCACCAAAAGTGAACTTACAGTTTATTTCTGCCACTTTCTTAGCACCTATCTTGTCTCCTCAAAATAGAAGAGGGCAATGATTTGATATAAGAAAGATTTGCATTTTTGTGCTCATTAAATGACTCTTTTCCGCTTTTCTAGTAGATATCAATAGGCTCATTAGCATGCTTTGAGAATTCTTTATGCCATGGAGATTGTTGTAGACTTCACCACAAGTCTATTAGATAACTATCACATTTTTATGCCATCTTTGCTAGAATTTTACCGTCTCTAATACCAAATGAGCACGAAAAAGAAGAAATTCAAGAAAACATAGAATGATCTTCAATTAATTGTAATGAGATATATTACACTACAAAACATTGGCTTTTTTAAAGCCTTATTTTTTTAATAACCAAAGTGTAAGTTCCCAACTACCTAACTAACTATTTATATATTAATCTATCACCTATATAATTAATGTAATACATCAACAACATCATTAATTTGAGTTGTAATCATTTTAATTGAGCGTTTCCATTCAATCATTCTATTTAAAATTTATATTTTCTAATCATCATTATTGTAGGGTTGATTTCAACTCAAGGTTTAACTAAGGGAAGCCCCTAGATAGACCAACACCATTTTTATCTCCTTTTGTATAGATATAGGCTCATAAATGAATTACTGGTTCAAACTAAGGATACAAGAACATAGTTTTAGGTCCCGGAGACAACTAAGACGGGCAGGGGGGGGGGGGCGTGAATCAATTGTCAAATAAACTCAAAGCAAAAATACCTTAACCAAACTTAATGCTTAATACTGGTAAACCAAACTTTATGCCGGTAGATAGTTTATTAGTTAATTACAGTACCGATAAAGATTAATGTATGAAATAGCAAGACAATACATCCACAACACATAACACCAATATTTGTATGTGGAAACCCTGTAAGGGGAAAAACCATGGTGGGAAACCTTACCCACAATCAGATGGTACTACTGTAGATAGTATGTGTATACAATACAGGGTCTGCACATGCAGAAAGGCCAAGCGCCTAGAGCTCACTGCTCAAACACAAATGGGAGTCACACTAACTACAATTAGATGGTTAAATCCAATAATGATGTACTATTCAAAATAGCATCTTCATATGTTGGATTTAGGACCGGTTCAGTTCTAATATGCCTTCACAAAAACCTTCCTTCAACCTTCAATTGATATATGCATGTGTAGCTCTACTTATTTTTGCATATACCAAATTACAATCCTTTTCACATTTGCATACTGATCTCACAGATGAGATCTTACATTTATACCATAGCCTAAGACCAATTGAGTAAGTCGGCTCTAAAAGATATTACAATAAAAACAATTTTACAAATAAAACAATAATTGATGCAATATCCTATTCAACATGTCAGCTTAATCCATTTACAACATTAATAAATCATCTCCATAGCATGTTGTGCTGATCTGGAATAGATAAGCCCGCTGGTGCTTATCCTAGACCTATTTGCCAGTAACAACAAATATGCAATCACGAATATACCAATGAAAAAAAATCCAAGACAAAGTGTCCAAATGATGTCTTCAACATAACCAAGTGTTTTCCATGTCATTCCAAGTGCTGGTGAATAATATATCCTGCCAGTGAACAACATATTGGTGACTGTGCATTAGTCACTTGCTTGTCGGTGAACATTGCCAATTCTCCAAGTGCCAATAAGTTGACCAGAGTTGATAAGTGTTGACATCAATGACAAAACCATATCAACATACCCAAAATACCAACAATCTCTCCCTTTGGCATTGATGGCAACACAAGATGGAAAAACCATTAAAGTGCCAAAACAAAAATGCGAAATACCAAAAACCAACAATCTCCCAAAAGAGATCATAACCAGAAATCAAAATTCAGATATAAAGAGTAATCAATCTCTCCCAAAATAGCAATCTCTCCCCAAGGGATAAAGTTTCTCCCCCTAGGAATAACATGTGTTTTTCCATATCAATCTCTCCCCCTTTGACATCAAATGCCAAAGAAATACAAAAACCAGGTTCAAATACAAAATACCAACTTATTCAGTATACCAACTACTCCCCTTGAGAAGTAGCTCTCCTCATCAAAGCCAGAGTAAAAGATTTCTCTGTTAGTTCTATCGGTTGATGACAAACATCAATTGTCTAAGTTTCTACCAGTGGGGGTATGACCCCAAGCTAATCTTTGAGATATTTAAAAGTCTCCTTAGGCAAAGGTTTAGTGAAAATATTTGCAATCTACTCTTTAGTATTCACATAAACTAGTTTTACTTCTTTTGCTTCAACATTCTCTTTCAGAAAATTCAGTTTGATAGAGACATGTTTAGTCTTATAATGTAGTACCGGATTCTTTGATATATCAATTTCTATTGTATTATCACAATAGATAGTTATAGGTTCCTTGCATTTTACCTTTATGTCCTTCAACATTTAAGTAAGCCATAATACCTATGTACAGTTAGTTGCTGCTGCAAAATATTCTGATTTTGCTGTTGATAAAGATGTGCAACTTTGTTTTTTACTCAACCAAGAAATTAATCTGCTTCCAAGAAAAAATGCTCCGCCGGTGGTTCTTTTTCAGTCATCTACATCTCCTGCCCAATTTGCATCTGTGTATGCACATAATTCAAAGTTTTCATCTCTAGGATACCATAGGCCAAGATTTGTAGTGCCTTGTAAGTACCGAAAAATCCTTTTTACTATCGATTCATGATTTTCTCTAGGATTACTCTGAAATCTTGAAAGAATACATACTGCATTCATAATATCAGGTCTTGTTTGTGTCAAATACAGTAACCCTCCTATCATAGATTTGTACCTAGTTGGATTAACAGCTGTAGATTCATCCCTTAGTGATAATTTATCAGTTGTAGTCATAGGTGTGCTTACCGGTTTAGAGTTCTCCATCCCAAATTTCTTTAGTAACTCCTTCAAGTACTTAGATTGACTCAAGAATATAGCTTTATCAGTCTGTGAAATCTGCAATCCTAAAAATAATTTTATCTCTCCAATCATAGACATTTCAAATTCTTGTTGCATTTCAATAGAAAAATCTTTGCATAATCCATCTTCTCCTTCAAAGATTTTATCATCAACAAAAACTTCTATAACCAAGATGTCATCATTAGTCACTTTATACTATAAGTTGTTGTTAGTATTACCTTTAGAAAAACCAATCTTCAAAAGATATTTATCTAATCTAGCATACCAAGCTCTTGGAGCTTGCTTCAATCCATACAAAGCTTTCCTTAACCTCCAAACCATATCTTTGTTATCTATTAAAGAAAATCCATTAGGTTGCTCAATGTAAACTTCTTCTTGAAGATCTCCGTTCAGAAATGCATATTTAACATCCATTTGATATACTTTGTAGTTCTTGTGTGTTGCAAAAGCTAAGAATAATCTGACTGCTTCAATTCTAGCTACTGGTGTAAAGGTTTCATTGTAATCAATTCCTTCTTTCTGTGAATATCCCTTACACACTAGTCTTGCTTTATTTCTAATTACCTTAACATCTTCATTAAGTTTGTTTTTGAATACCCATTTTGTTCCAATTACATTTTTGTCTTTAGGCCGGGGAACTAATGTCGATGTGTTATTCTTTTCAATTTGTTCCAATTCTTCTTCCATAGCTTTAATCCAGTATTTATATTCACATGCCTCATTAATTGATGTTGGTTCAATTTGAGAAATAAGACATACCTCTTCATTTGCCAGTCTTCCTCTTGTCATAACTCCTTGATATTTGTTCCCAATTATCTAATCTTCAGAGTGGTTCAATCTTACATACCGGGGTGTCTTTGTTTGCTGTTCTTCAGTTATAGTGGAATTTTCAGATGATACCAGTGTGTTCATTGTAGGCTCATTTGTCAATATCTTTGTTGCCAGTTCAGAGTCTATATACCTTGAAGTTCCTCTAAATTGTTCATCAATTTTCACATTTGTACTCTCAACAATTTTTTGTAGTCTCTTGTTAAAGCATCTATATGTCTTGCTCTTAGATGAATAACCAAGAAATATTCCTTCATCACTTCTAGGATCAAATTTGCCAATATACTCATCTCTTCTAATATAGCATTTACTTCCAAATATTCTAAAATATTTAAGAGTAGGAGTAATACCAAACCATAGTTAATAAGGGTCTTACCAGTTTCACCTTTGATGTGAACTTTGTTGAATGTGTAGACTATTGTGCTTACTGCCTCTCTCCAATATACATGTGGTAGATTTGCTTCTGATAACATACTTCTAGTTGCATCCAAGATAGTTATGTTTTTCCTTTCTACAACTCCATTCTGCTGTGGTGTCCGAGGTGCTAATAGTTGTCTTATGATTCCATTTACTTCACAAAATGTATTAAATTCCTTAGATGTGAATTCACCTCCTTGATCTGATCTTAGACATTTGATTTTCTTACCGGTTTCATTTTCTACCATTGTCTTGAATAGTTTGAATTTTCCAAGTGCTTCTGATTTTTCTCTAAGAAAACTAACCCAACACATTCTAGAATAGTCATCAATGATTAGCATGAAATATCTATCACCTTGTAAGATTTTAGTTCTAGCTGGACCACATAAATCAGTATGAATTAAGTCAAGAGCATTATTGGATTTTTATGGAATACTTTTTGTATATGGTGAAAATGGATAACAATAATAACGATATTGAAAAGCTAAATGAATTCAACCACAAAACCCTAGCCTAACAACAACAAAAATCCACCATAACATATGAAGATTACCTAAGACAATGCAAATCAAATGAAATCACAAAGATTATACCATCACATGTCCAATAGGGTTTGGATCTCCATTCTTCCTATCTCCATTGATCTTTCTTGATATATTTGCTCTCAGATTTTATGTGTGCACAAGAGCTCAACAAAGAACGAAATGTGGTTGCAAGTAGGATTGCCTATGTTCAAAACCGTAGTGTAGTTGAATGCGTAATTGAGTTAGGGTTTGATAATGAAGGAATCATCTCCTTATATAGAAGACACTATATGAAATGGAGGGATAAGATTGAGAGGTGTAAAAGGAGGTCGACTATGATTAGAGGGTAGGTAAAAGAAATAATAAAATAATGAAAGGGGTAGGTAGTGTATGAATTAAGAGATGAATGACATGTGTCATGGATGGAAAAGGTTAATGAATTAATTAAATAAATAAAGATTTATTTAATTAATAGAAGAAGTGGGATAATTAAATTAATAAAATATTTATTTAATTTAGGAAAAGGATAATTTAAATAAATAAATGTATTTATTTAAATGAGAAATAAGGCTAGAAGAAGATAAATGAATTAATTAAATAAATAAGGATTTATTTAATTAATAGAAGAATTAGGCTTAAATAATTAAATAAACAAATATATTTATTTAATTAGACATGACAATTTTAGGTGTCTACACTTTTAAATGATGCTCTAACTTGTTTTCCAAATTGACATTCCTTACATACCGGATTGTGAGGTTTAACAATCTTACGCAAATCTCTAACTGCTTTAGTTGTACTAATTTTCACAATGCAATCAAAATTTACATGACAAAGTCTCTTATGCCACAACCAGCTTTTATCAATATGTGCAATCAAGCATGTCTTTTCATTGTTATTCAAATGAAAGATATTACCTCTAGTTTGATTGTCGGTTGCAATTTCCAAACTAGTTCTGTTCATAATATTGCATTTCCCATTCTTGAATTGTAATTGAAATCCTTTTTCAACTAATTGTCCAACACTCAAAATATTATGCTTTAAACCTTCAACATAGTAAACATTGTCAATATTATGCTTACCATCAAGAGATATAGTACCTCTTTCTTTGATCAAACAAGCTTTATCATCTCCAAATCTTACTAGACCTCCATTATATTCCTGAAAAAGTCAAGAATTTACTCTTATCACCAATCATATGTGTAAAGCGGAAAATCGAACCCTAGGTGTTCCCCCACTCCATGGAGAGAGAAAGGAGGTCACTAGGGTTGACAGTTTTCACTTGGGAGAGACTTTACATTCAAAAGAGGGGTTGAAACCCACAAGATCCAATCCCACACAATGCAAGACTGGATTCTAAATGAGTTTCAAGGGTTGTGACAGCAAGGATACCCTCTTTTGTAAAGAATGTAGATAGAAGGATTGAACTAGGAATGCATGTAAAGTAAGAAAGGTTCACTTGTAGACGGAGATAGGGACACGGGATGAAGCTACGGACCTGAAATTAGCAGTAAAATGTCAAGACAATGTTGTCCTACAAATTTGAGCGAAAGTTGATGGGACGATGGCGCCCGGAGTGCACATGGTCCTCCGAAAAATCCGCAAAACGAAGGGCGATCTGTTCGTCTCTGCACAAGGGTTCCAGATCTTCAATTATAGCTGCGTACCTGCAACCTACACACAGAAAAGAGAGGATGATTGGGGGGTTAGGGATGAGGGGTTTGCCTTCAGGTCAAACCCCAGTTTTGGAATTAACCAAGAAATGAGAATGCTGTAAATGTAAGTGTTTGTAATGTAATCAAGTATTGATACCTTGTTGTAAGAATGTTTGTATTCTTACATGCGAAGGTGTAATGATGTTGTATGTTGTATGTTGTACGTGATCTCCTCTTGAATGGTTGAATCCTTGTATTGAATGCAACACTTAGCCTTGAATAGAGTCTTAGAATGCTCAATTGCTTGAAGGAATGCTTGAATGCTTGAATATTTGAATGTTTGAATATCGCTTCCGCCTCATGCACACATATATCTTTTTCTTTCTTTTTTGGGAGAGGAAATGTAGTTTATATACTTGTCAATTAGGGTTAGGAGATTGATTTTTCCGACCTTAGGCCGACCTAGGAACATTATTTTCCAAATTGCAAACTTAAAGACCCGATGCCTAACAAGAGACCGGGCCCAAAATAGGGCCAGGGACCAGGGCGCTGGGCGCCATGGTCCCACCTCCCGGGACAGCAGGGTGTAAGGAGGATCAGGCCAAGGTGCAGAAATATGCAATTTTTAATGTCGTAAACAGGTTTCGGGGTCTCCATTCAGGTTCAACATTGTGCTGCCATCGTGAAGACCCAAATGCAGTCGAAATTGAAAGTGTCGCAATTTTAGGATACTACATTTAGCCCCCACTTTAGCGGGAGTATAAGCGTACGCCCATACTTCCGGTAAAGTACAAGGAAACAATATTGAAAAACTTTCACCACGTCAAGGAGGCAAGATACACCAAGCCCCTAGTGGACTAAGGATCTTACGACTTTGATTGACAAAGTAAAAGGGAAGATCACGAGGGAGAAACATGACTATCAGTAATAAGGTTCCCTCACTATGAGTCATGCAAGAAAAATACCAAAAATTTTCAAGGCAAAGCTAAGTTTGTCAAGAGATTTTCAAGTATCTTGAAGAGATATGAACGGGGTGTATGCCTCCCTACGTTAAAGCAATCGCACACGCCTCATCAGGGGTGATTGCTTTAAGGTAGTGATACACATAAGAAATGAGAAGGGAAAGGAGCATGTTATCACAAAGATTTAGCCCCCAAGTGTGAGATAAGCCCAAGGATAATAGACACAAAACACAAAGCACGAGGTGACTTCACTTTCCTCGGGGTCAGAATGATGTATGCATAATTGTTCTTCATTCCCCAATCAAGGAAAGTCACCTAGAAGAAGGGAACACATGTGTCTTTTGAGTTAACATGAGAGAGACCAAAAGAGATCTCAATGCTTTGCATTGTCCTCAAGTAGACAACACTAAGGACAACAAATAGAAGAATGAGAATAACACATAGAAGAAGTAACAAAAGATATCAAGAGAGGAGGAGAGAGTTTGCTATGCTAATGAAACTAGTCTAGCATGTCATCCACCTGCCGATCTTGCTGATCAATATTTCGGGAAGGCAGGAAACATGCTAGAGGAGGAACATCCAACATAGTAGATGGAGCTATCACAAGATCCAAACAAGGGCTATGTTCATGTTCCAAGCCACGTTGTTCTTGTCTAGGAGCTAGGATAAGTGCTTTAGAAAATGCGTTAGATAAATGGTTATCAACATCAACATATTCATATTCACTATCAGAAGAAAGAGGAGTAACATTTTCATCATGAATAACATTTTCATCTATATCATCATCAAGATTTATAACAATAGGATCTTTAACTCGCACAGGATCAAAACCATCATGCATCTTATGTTTTGGAGATTTTGGCTCAATTTTTGGCTGAGGAGAAAATGGAATAATACTAGCTGAAGGTGTTTTTGGGGACTGCAAAGTTTGAGAAGCAGCTGTCTGAGCTCTAAGACGACGCTTTCGTTGGCATTCACATGCAGAACGATTTTGTCTAGTCTTAGTAGGAAGTTGAGAAGATTGAGGAGGAGGAATGTTCTCATCCTTATCACTTGGGTCTTTAGGTTGTGATCTCTTAGGTTGGATAATAGGAAAAGAGGAAGGTCTCTTCTCTCTATAAGAGGAAGGAGGAGGAACTGCTCCATATAAAGGAGGAATATCTGGTTTAGGAAGGAGACCAAGTCCATCATGATGAGGAGGTATAGGTCTACTTTTAGAAAGTTTATTAGATATAGTCATAGTCACATCCATAGGGATGGGTTGGGAATCTTCTTGAGGAAAGACATTAGTTTTATCTTTCAAAGGAAGAACTTCCTTCTCAAGAATGATAGGAATATCAAGTTTGGGTGTTCTAGGTTCACTTAGAGATAGGATCATATCTTTTTTCCACTTTTGATAAGATTTGAAAAGATGATCACTTCGCGGTGGAAGAGATTGAAATTATTTAGGCCAAAAATAATCAATAGGAATGCTAGAAGTTCTTTCAGATGGTTTAAAGAGACTATGATTAATAGTAACAACTTCACCATTATGGGGAAATTTCAAACACTTGTGAATAGGAGAAGCAATAGCTTTCATGGAAGATAGCCAAGGATAGCCTGGCTTCACACGAAATTGTTCGGATGATGGAATGATAGAAAAGCTCACATTAAGGGATTTGTTATGGACCTCAATAGGTAATGTAATAGAACCAATTGCAGGAGAAGAAAATACATCAAATAGTTTCACAACCACATTTGTTTTGTCATAGATCACTTGATTCAATTGCAAAGTAAAAAGAAATTCTTTAGTAATGATATTAACCATACAAGAAGGATCAATAAGCACTCCACGGCAAGGTGTATTCTTGACTTTTGCAACTATATATAAAGGACCATCAGGTGCCCTGATAGTTTCACTGGAATCAAATGTGATGGAATGTTCTTTAGGGATTTTCTGCTGCTCCACAAAGTTAATCACATTCGGAGTCATAGACACAAGACTATCAGGTGATAAAGAGGAATCATTAGTCTCAATCACATTAGAGGAATGAGATGGTAATGGATCAGTAAAAATTTTAAGATTTTGGTTACGAGGAGCTACGGATGTGTTGCCTTTATCATTCACACCAGAAACAGAAATAGTATTATTATCAATCAAATCTTGAATTTTACCCTTTAAAGCAAAACATTTTTTAGTATCATGCCCAGGTTGACGATGAAATTGACAAAAAGATTTGTTATCAAAATAGGGTGAATTAATCTTTGCAGGATCTATTTGCCTTATAGGAGGGAGAGTAAGCACATTTTGTTCCAATAACTTATTCATAATACTATGCAATGATTCATTCAAAGGAGTAAACTTTCTTTCTTTCTTGAAAAACTTAGAAATAGGAGGCACACCTGATGTTGCATTCACATTGTTGTTGATGATGTTTTCATTGAACTTAATGACCTCTCTGTTCATTTTAAACTTCCCAAATGGTTGTTGACTACTATCACCCTTATCACTTGAAGCCATAGGATTTGCTTGTTCCATTTGACTCACAGTCAGTTGATAATTGTGAAGAGTTGCACACAACTATTGGAAAGAAGTAAACTCAGAAAATAGAAGTTTTTCTCTAATATCTTTTTGTAAATTAGAAATAAAGATTCTTTGAATATCACTGTCAGGTATTGGAAAAGAAATTTGAGCATACAAATGCTTATATCTACCAATGAAATCAGTCACTTTTTCTTTAACACCTTGTTTACAATGCATTAAATCAATCAAAGTAACTTTAGGACCTATATTGTTTTGAAATTGTTGAATAAAAGAATTTGCAAGTTGTTGAAAAGAAGTAATAGAATAGGAAGGCAACGAGCAATACCATTGTAGAGCCTTATCTCTTAATGTTCTAGTAAATAGTTTTGCAAGCAACCTTTGGTCATGAGAAAAATCGGTACATATTGTTTGAAATGTCTTAACATGTGTTAGAGGATCACCTTTACCATTATAAAGCTCCAACTGCGGGATTTCAACATGTTTAGGGGGGATAGCTCGAACAATGTCAAGAGAAAGTGGGCTCGCAACATCAAATGTGGGCACACTAAACTTAGATTGATTCATAGAGGCAATTTGTTGCTGTAAAGAAGAGACAGTTTGTGCAAGATTGTTAATGGTCGCTTTAGTCGAAGAGTTCATATTAGACGTGTTAGATTATGATGGAGGTATTATGTTATTGAAAGAAGGTATTGATTGAGAGTAAGGTGGCGGGACACTATGATAGTTAGTCATAGGAGATGATTGGAAAGGAGGAACACTACAAGGAGGAATGGAAGGGTTAAATGAATTGCCCCCTTGCGTCATGTTCATTTGTGGAGATGTAATAGGAACACTCATTGAAGGAATAAATGAAGATGTTAGATTGAATGAAGGAAGAGGGTTGATTGAAGAAGAAGGATTGCCCCCATGACTGGTGATCATAGGTGGAATGTCTTGTATCGAAGTAGTCATTATGTCTAATGGAAAAGTAGGTATACTAGCAATAGAAGTTGTTAAAGGAATAGAATGATTGACTTGAGTAGGAGGTTGTGTATAACCTAAAGTTTCGGCACAACTCTTCATAGGCATCACATTCGAATCCACAATGTGTGCAATACTACATAAAATATCAATTCCATTCTTATCACTTTGAACCATACATTTTAGACCCTCAATTAATGAAAGAGCTTGACTATCGGGGTATTCTTGAGACATCCATCGCTGAAAATCATCAAATTGGTTATCCAATTTCGAAAGTTGTTCTACAGGAACTTCATGGAGAGCTTCTTCATCATTAAGAGGATTAGAGGAATTACCCATGTCCTTGTTAAAAAGGCCATTCAAATTAGGTTCCATCTCCTCGGTAATTAAACCTTGGAAGGACTTAATTCTAAGGCTTCGTCTAATGGGAATAGTGTAAGTAGGGCTTATTGTTGTAAAACTCATGCACTAAAGAGAGAGAGAATATTTTGAATTTAGAAGTAGCAAATTTCAATAAAATCAGACAATCTCCTAGATTTAAGCTCTTAAATGCAATCCCCCAAAATTTCAGAAAAAATGTCGGGGACCGTGGCGAACGGAGTGCACACGGTCCTCGCAACTTTTTTCGAAATTTTCAGAGATGAAAGTTATGATGATTTTAAAGCTAATCTGAAAAAATTGAGTGATTTTACGATCTGTAGATAGGCCAAATTAAAGTTGCAACCTCAAAATTGAACCCTACCAAGATTGTTGAAAAATGCAAAATTTGAATTTTGAAAAAGAGAGGGAAACTGAAATTTTGAATTTTATGATTTTAGAGGGAACACTGAAAGCAATGCAAGCTTTGAAATTTAAAAGTTGACTCAATTTCATGCAAAATTCAAATTTGAAAGTGGAAATCAAGGTTGTTGTAATTAAGCACTTAATTTCAAAAGTCACAAACTACAAGAATTTGAATAAAGCACTGAAATTTCGAATGAATGCCAACACACTTTTCAGATTTAGGACAGTAAGAAACATAATTTTAACACAAAATTTCAATTTCAACAATTTTTGAATGATTATAAGCCTATCCTGCAAATTTGAGCGAAAGTTGACGGGACGATGGCACCCAAAGTGCACACGGTCCTCCGAAAAATCCGTGAAACGAAGGAGGATCTGTTCGTCTCTACACAAGGGTTCCAGATCTTCAATTATAGCCGCGTACCTGCAACCTACACACAGAAAAGAGAGGATGATTGGGAGGTTAGGGATGAGGGGTTTGCCTTCAGGTCAAACCCCGGTTTTGGAATTAACCAAGAAATGAGAATGTTGTAAATGTAAGTGTTTGTAATGTAATCAAGTACTGATACCTTGTTGTACGAATGTTTGTATTCTTACATGCGAAGGTGTAATGATGTTGTATGTTATATGTTGTAGGTGATCTCCTCTTCAATGGTTGAATCCTTGTCTTGAATGCAACACTTAGCCTTGAATGGAGACTTAGAATGCTCAATTGCTTGAAGGAATGCTTGAATACTTGAATATTTGAATGTTTGAATATCGCTTCCGCCTCATGCACACATATATCTTTTTCTTTCTTTTTTGGGAGAGGAAATGTAGTTTATATACTTGTCAATTAGGGTTAGGAGACTGATTTTTCTAACCTTAGGCCGACCTAGGAACATTATTTTCCAAATTGCAAACTTAAAGACCCGATGCCCAACAAGAGACCGGGCCCAAAATAGGGCTAGGGACCAGGGCACTGGGCACCATGGTCCCACCTCCCGGGACAACAGGGTGCAAGGAGGATTAGGCCAAGGTTCAACGTTGCGCTGCCATCGTGAAGACCCAAATGCAGTCAAAATTGCAAGTGTCACAATTTTAGGATGCTACAATATGATGTGAACATCCCAAATCAATGATCCATTCATCTTTAACTTCAATTTTTGTTGCCAGGGCATGCTCTACTAGTTGAATAGTAGGTGTCGGTTGATCTTCTATTATAGCAACAAAGACCCATCCATTGTCTGTTGGATCCTCATCAGAATCATCAGTGACTTCTTCATCAATAAGATAACAAGACTTGTCTTTATTCTTCTTAAATCTATATCTCTGATATTCAGGGTTAGGCTTGTATGTTCTTCTATCTTCTTCTTTCAATCTTGCATGTCTATCAGGGCATCTTGAAGCCATATGACCAATCTTATTATAGTTAAAACATTTAAAGGGTGTTTTACCTTCATACTTACTTCCAACTGGACCTTTTGGCATTTTCCTTGCAAATAGTGCTTCAAGTTCTTCAAGTTCTTCATTTTCTCTCCTGCTTTCTTCAAGTTCTCTTGCATAAAAGGCCTTCCAACCAGACTTCTCAAATGATGATGCAGATGATGTTGATGCCTTAAAAGCTAAATCGATCTTTATAGTAGCAACAAGACCAAACTCCTCAATTTCAAAAGCTAAAAGTTTTCCAATCAATGTATCCCTAGTTACTAATGTATTAGGCATTGTTCTTAACTCATTTATATCAGTAACTTTCATTTTGTATGCCGGTGGAAATCCTCTTAAAACTTTTGAAACAATTTCATCTTCACTTAAGGTTCCTCCTCAACATTTAATACCCAAAACAATTTCATTAACTCTTTCCATAAAAGTAGAAATCCTTTCATCTTCTTCCATTTTTAGATTTTCATACCTAACCCAAAAGCTATCAAGTTTTGCAATTTTGACTATGGAATCTCCTTCATTCAATGTTTCTAGATGGTCCCAAACAGCTTTAGCAGTAGATCTATCTGATAATCCCATGATTTGCTGATCTGATAATGCGCTCTAAAGTGCTTCTCTTGCTTTGCAATCATTTTCTTCATTTTTAGCCAAGTTAGGTGGATTGGGTTGACCTTGAGTAGGAGTAGTATAACCATTCTTTGTAACTTCCTAGATGTCCTTTCCAATGCAATTCAGATGTGTCTCCATCCTGATCTTCCATATGCCATAGTTGGTTCCATCATGTTTAGGATTGTCCTTCCTGAAATTGTTAGAAGACATTGGATCTCCTCAAGCTGTTAAACTTCCACAAAAAGAGGACTAGGCTCTAATACCAATTGTTAGGTCCCGGAGACAACTGAGAGGGGGGGGGGGTGAATCAGTTGTCAAATAAACTCAGAGCAAAAATACTTCAACCAAACTTAATTCTTAATACCAGTAAACCAAATTTTATGCTGGTAGACAGTTTATCAGTTAATTGCAATACCGATAAAGATTAATGTATGGAACAAAAAGACAATAACATCCACAACACATAACACCAATATTTGTACGTGGAAATCATGTAAGGAGAAAAACCATGATGGGAAACCTTACCCACAATTAGATGGTACTACTATAGATAGTATGCGTAGACAATAGGGGGTCTACACATGCAGAAAGGCCAAGCACCTAGAGCTCACTGCTCAAACACAAATGGGAGTCACACTGACTACAATTGGATGGTTAAATCCAATAATGATGTACTATTCAAAATAGCATCTTCATATGTTGGATTCTACCGGTACAGTTCTGATATGCCTTCACAAAAACCTTCCTTCAACCTTCAATTGATGTCTGTGTGTGTAGCTCTTCTTATTTTTGCATATATTGAATTACAATCCTTTTCACATTTGCATACTAATCTCACAGATGAGATCTTACATTTATACCATAGCCTAAGACCAATTGAGTAGGTCGGCTCTAAAAGATATTACAATAAAAATAATTTTACAAGTAAAATAATAACCGATGCAATATCTAATTCAACATGTCAGCTTAATGTATTTACAATATTAATAAATCATCTCCATAGCGTGTCATGCTGATCCGGAATAGATAAGCCTGTCGGTGCTTATCCTGGACCTATTTGTCGATAACAACAAATATGCAATCATGAATATACCAATGAACAAATCTCCAAGACAAAGTGTCCAAACAATGTCTTCAACATAACCAAGTGTTTTCCATGTCATTCCAAGTGCCAGTGAACAATATATCCTGCTGGTGAACTAGATACCGGTGACTGTGCATTAGTCACTTGCTTTCCGGTGAACATTGCCAATTCTCCAAGTGCCAGTAAGTTGACCTGAGTTGATAAGTGTTGATATCAATGACAAAACCATATCAACATACCCAAAATACCAACACATAATGCAAACAAATACAAAGATAAATAGAGATAATTTAGTAGAAAAGAGGAGGACTAGGGTGCCTAGCACCATAGTCTATGTGGTTTGATCTAAAAGTTGACTAGAAGGAAGATTCAAAGCTCCAGAGTTTAGTTGGATCCTTATTCTACACCTAGACACCTATTAGGACTATAGTTCCTAGCCCCATACTCCTCCAATTTTAAGCTTAGATTTTTTTGATAGGTTGCTCTCTACATCCTCTTTCTAGATTTAATTTTGTTTCTCTAATCATCAATTCTACATTTGTCTATTTATGTTGTTTTTATCATTTTTATGCTATTTATCCTAGTTCTTACATTTAACTTATCCAGTCAATCAAATCAGTATAAGAGAACAATCAAAACCATTTTTCCCATCTCTCCCAAGGGTTTTTAGTTGAACCTATTGGTTTTTCTCCAATGTAATTGAAGGAATTGGCTCTGGTTCCTAGTTTACATGTTTAGACTAGTGAAGCCCATTTTCCCTACATTACCATTACTTACTTTAAAAGGACATTTAAAAGAAAAGTGACCCATTTTACCACAATTGAAACATTTGAAAGGTAACTTATCTTTATAATTATTGGATCATTTCTTCTACTTCTTCACAATGTTTTCTTCTTCAAGGTCTAATTCATCACCAGGGTCAAAATATTCATTATTATTTAATGCCTTGAGGACTGCCTATTTTATTGAAGTTTTATCACTCAAAATTATCATCTAATATGCTATTAGTATCCCACGTAATCCATCAATTGCTAGAGTGTTTAGATATTTAGATTATTTAATTTCATTTTTTTTTAATAAAATCTTAAGGGAACGGATATGAGTACCTTATTCACAATCATTAATTATTTCACTTCTTCACCAAGTCCTCTAAGAGTATCGATAACTTCATCAACCTAGAGAAGATATGCAACAATAATATCTTATTCCTTCATCTTTAGACTCTCAAATTATCCTCAATGAGTTTGGAGCTTGGCTTGCTTGACCTTCCATCACCTTCATAGATATTATGAAGCTTTTCCTAGACATCCTTTGTGTTCCTACAATGCATTATCTTGACAAACTCAATTTTAAATAAATCACATAAAATAACATTCTTTTCTCTTGCATTATTCTCACAAGCTTTATTTTTAGCTTGATCTTTTGTTGGATTTTCTAGAATTAATAACCATCTACAATATATTACTAAACATCAAATCCTAATGCCATCAAGTAATATTTTATCCTTACACACCAGAAGACATAGTTAGATCCATCAAATAGTGGTTCCTTTGCTGAAAAATATAGTCTTGAGCTACCATGTGTCCCATCCCAAATCTACCTCAAGCTATTAAGTTTCACCAAGGAACTTAACTTTGATAACAATTGTTAGACATACAAATACCAAGAGGGGGAGTGAATAAAGATTTTTAATTTTTTAAATCTATATCACCATATTCATAATAGCATAAAAATGTTATCAATAATATGCAATAAATAAACACACTTACATAAGAGAATATCATATTTATAGGGAAACTCAAAAGAGAACCCATGGTGAGAATATATTCTTTAATCTACTACCAAAATTCAGCCTCAGAAAATAATATAAACCTCACAATAATTTTATAGACACCAACCTGTTGGTTCACAAATCAATAGATCCCCAAACCCTAAAGATAGCCAATTCTTATTCTCAGGTTCAAGGTTGGATTTGGCCAACGAATGAGATTCAGACACAAGACTAAAATCTCCCGCACTTTTGGCTCTATAGGACCAAGGTGGGTTTACATTAATAATTCATAAATAACCTAAATCATTTCATGCTTGGATATTGTAAAACTACAACATATATCCCAATGAAAATATACCAAGGAAAGCTTGTGAACTCTAGACTTGGCTGCAATCCTGATTTATCAACTCTCACTCAGCTATCAAGGTTGTCTTCTATATTAACACTACTCCTAAAAATTGAAAGGAAATATTATCAAGTGAGAATAAATGACCCTAAAATGCTTGAAAAGGAAAGACTAGTGCCTATCTTGCTAGGAACAAACTCTAATCACAAATATACTATGAAAATCATAATATACTTCCCCATGACAATTCTTAACTTAACATTTATGAATTACATATTATGTTAACATGAAACCAATTCAAATCATTCTTGATATCACACACACACATCCATATATACTATGTTAGATAGTTCAAATAACTGAAAGACAACTGAGGGGGTGGGGGTTGAATCAGTTGTCACCAGTTTACTGAAACCTCAAGCAATTAAAACTTTAATACTGGAACCTAAAATATCAATATCAGAATTCATAAACCAATTACCAAAATAGAAGATATACCAATTAAGCATAAACAACAATTAGAGAATAAATACCATCCACATGAAATCAAGATTTATACGTGGAAAACCCAATAAAGGGAAAAAACCATGGTGGGAAGCCTACCCATAGTCAGATAATAATTCTATAGTAAGTATGTGATTACAAATGAGGGGCCTGCACTTGTAGGAAGGCCAACTGCCTAGATCACACTACTCATTACAAAATGAGTCTCACTGACTACATACAAATCTAGACTACAATCTAGAAGAATGAATGAACTACAATGATAGCATCTCCCATGCCTGATTACAGTTCCAGTTAAGCTCAATACCAAAGGACTAAATCCTCTTACATGAACCCAACTCGATTACCAATGATCGACCAAATCGTCTGCATGAATGATTATTACATTATTCGCTCTCATACAACATTCCTATCATACATGATCTACAATGAGATCTTACATCATATATATACAAACCCTTGACCACAAATAATAAGGTTGGCCACTAGACAATAAAGAAATTACATAATTATAAAACATGTCGGCCTGAGACCAAACAAATAATATCCAACCCATAAAACATCCTACAAACATATCGAGAATTCCAATCAACATGTTACATTAAGTCGGTCCATAACCTAGATAGTACCGGAACCAATTTAGGTCCACACACGCTAAATCAATGATCCCAATCAGCCAAGTCTTGAACATGATCACCATCAACATCCAGGATTTCTACTAGAAGCTACACCAACACCACTTATACATAAAATAAAAGATCTTCAATAAAGCTTTGCTAGTGAAACCCTCACCGGATCAAAAAACCAAGCTTACCAGCATACAGGTTAACATCCGATCACCAAATAAAAAAAATCTTACTGAACATGAATTTGAGTAGCATGAATAGTATATCTAAGCCAATTCCATAAGCCAAAACATACTGGAGCATACTGAATCATCATGATCTAACCAACTAGAAACCAAGCAACTAACTAGGATACCAGTAAACATCCAAAACAACTAGTGTTGACATCAATGACAAAACATCAATGCAACACATAATCAATTCCTCCAAATGGCCAACAATCTCCCCTTTGGCATTGATGGCAACACTAGATGTGAAAAACATCCAAGTTCCAAGAAATGCCAAACAAATCTCCCACACAAAATATAGCAATGAAGTTCTGGTCCATATTCTCCTAGTAAATGATATCTCAGTTAAGTTCTGCAAATTTCTCCCCCTGATGTATATATCCCTTAATTTTTTCACATGAATATCTCTCCCCCTTTGATATCAATGCCAGAAATCTGACATAAATATCAAAGTAAAAATAAAAAAAAATTGAATCACAAGGCTAATTACTCCCCCTAAGCAGTAGAATCAATACATCAATTCGAAATGAATAATATCTTTGATAATGCATACTAGACCGATGTCAAATAGCATCAATCAGTTTTGTACCAAAGGGGCAGAAACCCCTAATCTGTCTCTAAGGTACTCAAATGATCCTTTAGGCATAGACTTAGTGAAGATGTCTGCAATCTTCTCTTTAGTGTTCACATAAATCAGTCTAACTTCATTTTCTTCCACCTTCTCCTTCAAAAAGTTATACTTGATAGATATGTGCTTTGTCTTAGAGTGAAATACCAGATTCTTTGATATGTCTATAGTAGGAGAGTTATAATAGTGAATAACAACTGGTCCAATGCAATGCATTTTTATGTCCTTCAACATTTTCTTCATCCATAGAACTTATGTACAGTTAGTAGCAGTAGGAACATGCTTAGCTTCAATAGTACACACATGAAATAATTTTCTTTCAAAGAAAGAAAGCTCCACCGGAAGTACTTTTCCGGTCATCAACATCATCTGTCCAATCTGCATCTATATATACACATAAAGTAAAGTCATCATGCTTAGGGTACCACAAACCATATTTAGATGTGCCTTGCAAGTATCTAAAAATTATTTTCACCGCACTCTCATTTTTTTCTCTAGGATCACTTTGATATCTTGGTGCAATGCAAACAACATTCATTATATCAGGCCTAGTCTGAGTCAAATATAGGAGACCTCCAATCATAGACTTATATCTTGTGGGATTTACGGGTCCAGATTCTTCTTTCGTTGTCAATTTCTCACTTGTAACCATAAGAGTACTTATCGGTTTAGAGTCTTCCATACCAAATTTCTTCAACAATTCCCTAGCACACTTACTTTGATAGATGAAAATACCATTATCAGTCTGAGTAATCTACAAACCTAAGAAATTTTTTATTTCCCCAATCATAGACATTTCAAATTCTTTCTCCATATGTTTAGAAAATTCCATGCACAACCTATCTTCACCTCCAAAAATGATGTCATCAACAAAAACCTCAATAATAAATATATCGTCATCAGTGACTTTATAATATAGATTACTATCAGTATTACCTTTAGTGAAACCAAGCTTCAAAAGATATTTATCTAACCTTGCATACCAAGCTCTAGGTGCTTGTTTCAATCCATATAAAGCTTTCCTTAACCTGCAAACCATGTTTTTATCATCGGAAAGTAAAAAACCATCAGGTTGCTCAATATAAACTTCCTCATCAAGATCCCCATTCAGAAAGGCACACTTAACATCCATCTGATAAACCTTGTACTTTTTATGTGCAACGTAGGCAAGAAATAATCGTATAGCTTCAATCCTAGCTACAGGTGCAAAAGTTTCACCATAATCAATTCCTTCCTTCAAAGAATATCCTTTACAAACCAATCTAGCTTTATTCCTCACAACTTGTCCATCTTCATTTAATTATTCCTAAACAACCCATTTAGTTCCAATAACATTCTTATTTTTAGGAAGGGGAACTAAAATCCATGTGTTATTCTTCTCTATCTGATCTAATTCTTCTTCCATAGGTTTCATCAAACATTCATCTTTACATGCTTTAATTATTGATACTGGTTCAACTTGAGAAATTAAACATACCTCATTAGCTGCCAATCTCCTTCTTGTCATCACTCCATTGTTCTTATCCCCAATGATCTGATCTTATAAATGAATCATCCTTACATACCTAGGAGTCTTCTAATTCTCTATTCCTCTTTCTGGTTCTTCAGTTACTGTTGAATTTTCTAATACTGCCAGAGTAACTGGTTCAACATTCTGTTCTAGTAAAGGTGTTACCGGTTTAGTTAAGATCATTTCCACTACCGGTTCCTGCTCATAAACTCGGATTTGACTTTTATTCAGCTCGTCCACCTTGACACTAGTGCTCTCCACAATTCTCTGCAATCTCTTGTTATAACATCTATATTCTTTTCTTTCATCATAATAACCAAGAAATATTTCTTCATCACATCTAGGATCAAATTTTCCAATGAAATCATCTCTCCAGATATAGCATTTACTACCAAAGATTCTGAAATACTTAACTGTAGGTGTATTGCCAAACCATAATTCATAAAGTGTCTTACCAGTTTCTCCTTTGATATGTACTATGTTGAATGTATAAATTGTTGTGCTTGCTGCTTCTCTCCAGTAGATATGAGGTAGATTAGCTTCCATAATCATGGTTCTAGCAACATCCAAGATAGTTATGTTCTTTCTTTCCAACACTCCATTCTGCTTAGGTGTCCGGGGAGCACAAAATTGTCTCCTTATGCCATGCTTCTCACAAAAGTTATTAAACTAACCGGATGTGAATTCTCTAGCATGATCTGACCTTAAACACTTAATCTTCAATCCTATCTCAGTTTCAACTTTATCTTTAAAGAATTTAAACTTTTCAAAAGCCTCATATTTCTCCCTTAGAAAAGTAACCCACATCATTCTAGAATAATCATCAATGATTAGCATTAATTATCTATCACCTTGAAAATATTTAATTCTAGCAAGGCCACACAAATCAATATGAATAAGATCAAGAACATCATTAGATTTGTCTTGTATACTCTTAAAAGAGGTTCTGACCTGTTTTCCCATTTGACATTCTTTACATACCAGATTATGGGGCTTCACAATTTTAGGTATATCTCTAACTGCCTTGGTTGAACTGATCTTTACCATGCAATCAAAATTCACATGACATAGCCTTTTATGCCATAGCCAGCTCTCATCAATTTGTGCAATCAAACATGTCTTCTCATTGAAATTCAACTAAAATATATTACCTTTTGTCTGAGTACCGGTTGTAATCTCCAATCCAGATCTATTAATGATTTTGCATTTTCCATCCTTGAATTGTAATTGAAATCCCTTATCCACCATTTGTCCTAAACTCAAAAGATTATACCTTAAACCTTCAACATAATAAAAATTATTAGTATTTTCCTTACCATCTAATGATATAGTTACTTTTCCTTTGATCATACATGCTTTGTCATCTCCAAATATAACTAGACCGCCATAAAATTCTTGCAAAGATAGAAACTTCCTTTTATCTCCAATCATATGATGTGAACATCCACTGTCAATTACCCATTCATCCTTATCTTCAATTTTAGTAGCCAAGGCCTTCTCTTCAGGTACATTCTCTTCCAATGCAGGAACATCTTCCTTGATAGCCAGGAACACCCATTCCTTTCCATTGTCGGGACAACTAGCAGACTCTTGTGTCGGTTCATCATCAGAATCAGTCACACCTTCCTCATCCGCAATGTAGCATGATTTATCTCTATTTTTCCTATACTTATACTTGTTCTGATATCCAGGGTTAGGCTTACAAAATCTTCTAGCTCTCTCTTCAAATCTTGAATTCCTTTTAGGACATCTAGATGCAAAATGACCTATCTTATTACATGCAAAAAATTTAAAAGATGCTTTCCCTTCATACTTACTTCCTACCAGTCCTTTAGGTAATCTTATAGAAAATAGGGCTCAAGTTTCTCAAATTATTCTTCTTCTCTCTTCATATCATCCAATTCATTTGCATACAAATCTTTCCAATCTTCCTTGCCGGTTGATGATGTAAATGCATGAAAAGTAGGTTTAGACTTCACAGCTCCAGAAGGTCCAAATTCTTCAAGCTCAAAAGAAGATCATTTCCCAACCAAGGTATCTCTATTGACAAAAGTATTAGCCATTTTTCTCAATTCATTAATTGCAATAGCCTTCATCTTATAAGCTAGTGGCAAATCTCTCAGATCTTTAGAAACTATTTCAGCTTCACTCAGAGATCCACCACATCATTGAATTCCCATAATAATTTCATTTATCCTTTCCATGAATGTAGTAATCCTTTCATCTTCTTCCATCTTCAAGTTTTCATATCTCACCCAGTAACCATCAAGTTTAGCAATATTAACAGTAGGGTCACCTTCATTAAGAGTCTCCAACTTGTCCCATATAGCCTTTGCTAATGATTTGTCAGTTAATCCCATTATTTGTTGGCTAGAAAGTCCATACAAGAGGGCTTCTATAGCTCTACAATCATTCTCAAGCTCCTTATCCAAGTTTGCTAGAGGAGGATTTCCAGATGCCAGATTAAAAGGAGTTACACCGTTCTCTATGATTTCCCAAATTTCCTTACCAAGATATCTCAGATGAGTCTCCATCCAAATCTTCCATACTCTATAATTTGTTCAATCAAGCCTAGAAATTTCTCTCTGAAAGATAGTAGCAAATGAACTAGATAAACTTGAACTATTAGTCACCATAGGATCTTTCTCAAGAGGTTAAGATTTTGTAGAGAGGACCAGAGCTCTGATACCAATTGTTAGACATTTCAAATAACCAGAAGACATATGAGAGGGGGGGTGAATCAGTTGTCACTAGTTTACTGGAACCTCAAGGAATTAAAAATTTAATACCAGAACCCAAAAGATCAATACTGGAATGCATAAAAAAATTACCAAAATAGAAGATATACCAATTAATCATAAACAACAATTAGAAAATAAATACCATCGACATGACACCAATATTTGTACGTGGAAAAATTGGTAAAGGGAAAAAGCATGGTGGGAAGCCTACCCACAGTCAGATAATACTTCTGCAGTAAGTATGTGATTACAAATGAGGGGCCTACACTTGCAGGAAGGGCATCTACCTAGAGCACACTTCTCATTACAAAAGGAGTCTCATTGATTACATACAAAATCCAGACTACAATCTGGAAGAATGAATGAACTACAATGATATCATCTCCTATGCCTAAGTACAGTTCTGGTTTAGCTCAATATTCACACATGATCTACAATGAGATCTTACATCATATATATACAAACCCTCAACCACAACCACTAGACAATAAAGCAATTACATAATTATAAAACATGTCATCCTAAGACCAAACAAATAATAACCAACCCATAAGACATCTCAAAAACACATTGAGAAATCCAATCAACACGTTATATTAAGTTGGTCCATAACCTAGATAGTATTAGACCCAATTTAGGTCCACACACACTAAAGAAATGATCCCAATCAGCCAAGTCTCGAACATGATCACCATTAGCATCCTAAATCTCTACTAGAAGTCGCACCAACACCACTTATGCATAACATCAAAGATCTTCAACAAAGCTCTGCTAGTGAAACCCTCACTGGATCAACAAAATAAGCTTACCAGCATACAGGATAACATCCAATCACCAAATCAAAACCAACTGACTGAACATGAATCTAAGTAGCATGAATAGCATATCTAAGCCAATTCTATAAGCCAAAACATACAGAGCATACTAGATCATCATGATCTAACCAAATAGAAACCAAGCAACTTATCAGGACCAAAAGGATACCGGTAAACAGCCAAAATAGCTAGTGTTGACATCAATGACAAAACATCCATGCAACACATAATCAATTCCTCCAAATGGCCAACATATTATAATTATCTTGAAATATAATTTAACTCTTTTATTAAACGAGACTTATCACCAAGAACATACATTCCTCATTAGAGAGACAAATCATTGTGTCTTTAACACAAGAATTCATGCAACACATACACAAAGAGTGGAGACAACTTGAGACTGATCTCTTTCATTAATCTTCAAAAAATTGGATACATTGATGATGCATAGTATATTTGCAGATAGATAGAAAACCAATCTATTGCACTAAGACATTGAATACAATATATTTTTCAAAATTTCAGGATCCTTCCCTATCGGCCTTGATTTCCTTTTTATAACACAAGGGATCAAAATGAGCTTCAGGCCGATGGGACACATGTCAGAAAATAATTGATTACAATAGAATATGCCGTAAGGCATCATTTTCATGTACAACACAAAATCATCTTGGAAGGAATGAGAGAAGGCAGCTAAGATAACAACTTTTTTGGATTGGTGTTGTATGCTTGGAAGGAGTGGGGCTGATGTGTCTCCACTTTGTAGCTCTCATGTTCATCTAAAATTCAAAACTCGATGCTAAAGATGATGCAGTCCTTGGCTAGTATGTGTTGAATGAAGGCGGAAGTGTGTGCACTTGCAATAGAACCTATAAAAAGAATGTGATAAACAAAAAGTTGGCAGTGAATGTTACTCATCCTCTGGTTTCCCCTCCTCAAGTGTGCAATACTCCTTATGATAAATATCTATTTGTTTAGTGGTTGTCCAAGCAAAATCTCTTAATTCCTCTTGTTTATTTATAGCTCTTCTATGGTCTTGCTATCCAACACACTTGTAGCCTCTGCCACAAATTTTTGATAAAAAGAATCAATTTCCAAAATTATGTCAATATTTAAATAATATATGTTCTTTTGGGTGGGGTCCCTCCACATTAATTGGTCTAGTACTACTATTATTGCTTCTCTAAAATTAACTTTCCATTCTTCTAGACCTTTGATTTGATCCCCCTCATTCAAAATTTTGGGAATATCCCACTTTTGTAGACCCTTGAAAGAAGCCATTCTCTCACTTTGGGGTTCTCTTTAACAATCAAATTGTAATTCTTTCAAGTTGTTCCTACATCTTGGGGAGCAAAGGGCATATTTTTCATTATCAAAAACACATCCTTTAGAATGGTGGCCATGGGCTGCCACATGGCCTTTAATGAATGAAAGAATTTAAACTGGTCCTACAATTGTTGGTGGACCTAAGAGACATGCAAATATTAGGCATAAACCTCATCCAATTTATTTAGTATCTTATTGGTCATTTCTAAAATTGTGCTCCTTCTAATTGTAAGACATTTATCCTGCTCTTCTTCTTTCATTTGGAGTATCCTCTTGCCTCTATTCTTAATAATGGTGGCAAGTGCCTTATTTTGGAATGTCCCAACATTTTAAAATCATGAAGTCAAGAGTGAGGAACCCCTTTCAACTCACCTAGCCCAACTTGATCTTCCCACTTTTGTGGTTGTTGCTTTGTTATTACTATTGAAGCTATATCTCTTTTTTCTATTTCCTTTTTCAATTGGGCATTCTCAATTTATAATTGAGTGAAGCTAGAAAAATGAGCAATATGCTACCTATTTAGTATATCATGCTTTCTTTCTTCTTCACAACAACCTTGGAAAAAAATAAGCCATGAAATGCAATGGTGGTAGCCTCTAATGCTGAGGTATCCTTAAGAGTTTTTCCAATGGCATCACCTACCTTTTCTTCCACCCCATATAGTAGCTTGGGCTTTCCTATATTGGGGGCTTTCATCGATTGTGAAAATTCCTTTAGGCTTGGACTAAATCTAGTGCCATGTGAGACAAATTCTTATGCATAGATGGGATTGTCTTGCCTCATGACCTATTCAAGTACAAATTTTTTCTGCATGTCCCACCCTAGGACCAACATCATGCTTCTTGATTTAACCATCTGCTTGGCCTCCTCTAGAGTGCAATCTACATTCTCCTTATCAAAATTGGCCATTTCCTCTTCTGACATGTTCTTCAATTTATTCTGGAGTCAAAATCTCTTAAACACAAGAGTCTTAATGAATTCATTGTTAGACAAAAAATGAGTCGTAGCAAGGACTCTCTCATCATTCACTTGCTCCTTAGGGATTATACTTGGGACAATTGTCTTGTCAATCTTTATTGCTTCTTCTACAAAACTAGGACTTGTGAATGCTTCTCAAGGAGGAGAAGGTGGAGGAACCCCTGCATCACCCTCATCATCATCAATAATTTCAATGAAATCTATCAAAACTGCTTTCCCCTTTTCTATTTGGGTATGTGCAGGATCATGAGGGGCAAAAAAGTGGCGATATCTTCACTAAAGTCCTAATTGATAGGCTAATTGAAAAATATCTATAACTTTCAAACAATATCATATTTTTTGAATTCAAAACATGTGTCACATTCTATTATTCGTATGCTATAGGATTAAAAAAAAAGAATTGAATTTCATAAAGTTTTGACCTAGTTATGGTGGTCAGACATACAAGTTTTTTATAATTTTAAAAAGATGTAGTAAAAAAATCATAATTAATTATTTATTTCAAAAAAAAATACAAAAAATAGGTGTCACATTCAAACATGAGTCTTCTACTTATATTTAAAATCTTATTAAAAAAATTACGATTTAATTGTGGTTAGGGTGGTCAGATAAACACCTGCTTCTTATATTTTTCTTGAATTTTTAGTACTACTGCATTGAAATTTTAAATTTTCATCAAATAATTTTTATTTTTTTGACTATACAAAAATTGGACTGTCTGTCCTAAGTATGGCCCGCAGGTTGACTATAAAATATCACACTACATAATGTCAAACTACATCTGTCCGTCATAAGGAGCATGTACCTTTGTCACTGGGTGCTCCCTCTGTCCTCCTCATCCCTGCCATGTCTCAAGGATGATGTCCCTCCTGGTCCTGGCTATGGTGGTCTCATAGGTCCACTCACCCCCATGCTGCTCAATGACCTCCGAGAGCGTGCCCTTCTCTCTGTCCTTGATCGTGCTCGATATGAAGCTACTCTCTGCTTTGGTGGGACTGCACTCTTAGATAGTGTCCTCCAATGGCGTATCTCCTCTCTGGTCTCTACCAACATCTGTTCCATCTCCCGTGCATTGGCATCCCTAATCGACCCAATATACTCAGTGACTCTCTGTTCTTCTCGCTGTGTCTAAGATATTGTTGTATCTCGAGCCGCTGTAAGTCTGGCTATCTCCTCTCTGAACTGATCCTACTCTGTACTCAAGATGGCATTCTGTCTCTCTAAAGTTGCAATGTGATCATGTTGACTCGCTATGGTAGCCCTGCACATCTCCATCTCCTCTATCCTAGCTGTCTCCGGCTCTATGGGTATATCCTGCAATGACTCCTGATCGGCTGAACCTGGCTCATAATCATCATCCCCCTCACCATCTCCATCCTCATCATCCCCCTCATCCTCATCCCTACCCTCATCCTCCTCATCCACATCATCTCCCTCCTCCTCTCTAGCGAGTGGGAAGTCCTCCTGTCTCCTAGGTACTGGAATGTCAGGATCTATCAATGGCACTGGCCATCGTCATGCAAACCATCTCTCATACTCCTCTGTCATCCCAACGTCCTCCACATCTAATCTCCAATCCCACTGTCTTTGTTGTAGCTGTGTGAAGTCAGCATATGCTATGTGTGGCTAAATCATACTCCCCCACTGACTCATCTCTCTATGAGATTGGGCAAAGTGTGTAGTCCTCCTAGGTACATCCTGCCTCTCTCCAAACTGTCGTCTGACTCTCTTTGGCAGGTACATCTCAATCACTCTCTAGAAATTCACTGGTTTCCCAATCAGGTACCTCTCCTATCTACAATATGGTAGCTCATCACTATCATCTGACCATCCAGGGCAATCACGATATGGCCTCCATGTGAACTCTCTCAATCTGTCTAGCCCATGTCACCAATACAGTATGTATCCAAACGGACCCTGTCTCAGTGCTCCCCCATAGCAGTACACATATGGTCGATGTGGTAATACCTATCTCTCTGCAATCGATCGACATATGGCTATGTGCTCCAATGCCCATACCTGTAACAATGTGACTCCACAGCTCAAAGTCTGCACTCCCTGATATGCTATCTGATGCAACTGAAAATACAGCATAGCCAGTACACATGGTCCCCATGCATACACTGTCCCCTTTGTCACCATCCACTCTAGCACTCTTCCCCATCCAATCAGGAATCCATGTCCTCATCTGTCTCCTGCTAGTAGACATGCTATCACCACTGCTATCACCACATATTGTCGATCATACTCTGATGCCATGGTCTCCCGGCCGATCTCCCTCTCTACGATATCCAGATCATCTGCATCACACTCAAATAATCTGCACAATGCATCTCTCCCTATCACTGGGTCATACTCTATCATCTCTCCATGAATCAGAATGCGGAGGATACACCATACATCCTCTAGTGTCACCGTCGCCCCTCCAGTCGCCAGATGGAAAGAGGAAGTCTTCGAATGCCATCGCTCTGCCAATGCGGTAAGCAGTCCTATGTTTGCCCTAATCTCAGGCATGAATGTGATATAGTATATTCCATGTCTTGCTAATGTATCTCTGTCCATGCTCCTGAGTCTATGTTGTAACATGAAGCAGTCTGGTCAGTTCTCCCGCGTGATCAATGGATACTGTCGACTCTGCATCACAATTGGGCATATTTTGTTAGTTTTAGGGTTTGCTCCTACAGGTTGCATTTCCTCATTTCATCCACAAATTAGGGTGTTTCTAATCTCTTTTGACCTATCCTACCCTTATCCCCCCTTTTCGGCTCATTCGTATGCCATTTTTTACTAAATTAGGGTTCACAATGCACAACTATGCCTGTGTGATAAGTCCTGCGCCTGTGTAACACAACCTGCGCCTGTGTCCCCTACACAAGCATAGAAGACCCTACACAAGTGTATAATTTGCCCTACACAAGCGCAGAAGTCAGTTTCTGCATTCCCTGTGGGCCTCGCAATGTCCCGCAAGCAAGTCAAACTCATAAAATTGAAAATATGGGTTTTTGAGATACATACCACTGCTCCCACGTCATCCGATCATCTATAGGTGCATACACGTTCTCTGAGGTGATCTACCATTGGAATGTTCACCATCTCTCTGCAAGTGTCCTTTTCCAGAGCAACAAATTCTCCTCTTTGGCTAGTGCAAATGAGCAATTTTCACTCTCTTTGTCTCATTTATAGATCTTTATCAGTGCATAGATGGACGTGCACCCTCTCCATCTTATGCTGGTCACAATCTTTTGCATCATCAATTGCTTGTCCTTTGTGTATCCGATCTCTGATTGTCGGTCCATTTGATCCTATCATTTTTATCGATCAATTGGCCTCTTTTTTGCATGTTTCCAGCCAATTCCTCGAGGGGGCATGTGTATGTCATTGTCAGTTGTCTAGGGCATTTTCATTATTGTTCTTTGAAACAATGTTTAAAATCACATTGTCTCAAAGAGGGGCAAAATGTAGACATCTAAAAATGGTCAATGCTTGCGGAATCATACTTTAACATTTGCGCATTGCCTTATTTTAGGGTTTTTACATCGCATTAACATTTCTCCTATGATTCGCACTTTGTCTTTATCATTTGCGAGCATTGAGTCCTTCTTCTGCATTCCTCATTTTTCTCGCTTTCGAATTTGGTCTTGTCGATAACAATATTTGTCATGATTTTGGTCAATCTTATCCTGTCGCATCAATGTGCGTATTCATTTGTCATCATTTTGGATATCGTCAATCCTAATTAGGGTTTTGTCCTCTTATCAATCTTGTCATCATGCGATCGATTTGTCATCGATCGTTGTCATTTTCAATCTTATTATCTTGCGATCGATTTGTCATCGATCCTTGTCTTTTGATCAATTTTTCATCAATCTTGTTGTCTTGTGATTGATTTGTCATTGATCGTTGACATTTTCAATCTTGTCATTTTGCAATCTATTTTGTCATCGATCCTTGTCTTCTTGTCAATTTTGTCATTTTGCTATCGATTTGTCATCGATTGTTGTCTTTCTCAATTATGTCAATTTGGATCAATTAGTCATTGTTCCTCGTCAATTGGCGCATTTATCAATCAAATCACTTATCAGCATTGGTCATTTATCAAGTCAGAATCATGATCAAATTGAATCGACGTCAATTATCTTTTTTCAGGACCTAATTGTCATCCTTGCATTTCTAATTCATCTTTTAGGGTTTCATGATTTTATTCATTTAACACTGTTTGTCATTTCCCCCTCTAGGATTAATAAATTATTTATTTATCCTAAGTCTTCGTGTCATAATTAAATGTTTATTTAATTGGCTAACTAATTATTCCTCTTTTTGTGAATTAATTAATAAATGACAAATTATTAATTGATTTACCTAATTTCTTCTAATTCCTAATTTCCTAATTTTTCATCAATTTCTAATTCCTAATTTCTATTTCATCTATTTTTCAATTCTCTCCTATTTTCCTCCTAATTTCATGGGAATGACATTTCAATTTGTCATAATTTGTCATAATTGACAATCAATCAATTTTGACATAGAAATTTGTCATAATTTTGTCATGAATTATCAATCAATCAATCTTGCATAGAAAGTGCAAATTTGTCATAATTTGTCATAATTGACATTCTTGATTTGCAATTTCCATTCGAATCTCTTCATGCTAATTTGATCTTTTCTCCAATTTGTCTATAAATTGGATGAATTTCTTCAATCAAGATCCCTACCTGGTTGAATCAATCATGCTTCGAGTATTCTTATGCTACAATCTTGTCTACTTGCTTTCATATCATGCTTATGCACTAGTAGGTGAGATCCACAAACAAAGCTATTTAAAGGAGAAAGAAGGACAATGGAGGCACATGAAGGAGACATTCAAGTCTGCATTTGGTTTGCTTAGTTTTCAATCTTGAATGTCTTGTTTTCATGTCTTTATTGAGTGTGTTTAGGATTGATCATTGCATTTGAGCTTTCGTGATTGAGCTAGATTACTAATACTACTTTCTTTGATGATTTCCACATTTCCTATCTACAGTGATCAAGTCAAAAGGTTCCTTTTTGATCTACAATATATAATTTTTTCCTCCTTGATATAGTTTCTTTCTAAAATGGGGCACCTCTTCATCCCTCGGCATTTCTTTCTTCATATTGTATTTTGCCTCCATTCTTTTTAGGTCAATTTTCTTCAAAGCATTCATGTTCAGATTAAAATAGGTGATTATTGCTTCCTTAGTGACATCCACTAGGATTTGCATTTTGGTTGTCCTTACAGTTATGCTCTCTGGATGATATTATTTCCCTAATTATTTAATGAGAGAAGGTTCCATAAAAACATTAGGAATAACTAGATTTTCTAGGTATAGTGTCCATGCATTTGAATCATGTGCAGGCCTCTCTCTATTTCCATAAAAATAATAAAAGATGCCCCACCCTCTTTTAGTGGTGATGGCATCTTGACACTTTGAATTCTGATCAGAGAATACATTTTTGAGAGAATCCTGCATTGTTGACCTCTTAAAAAGATCCAACAATTCTTGATGTAAGCCCCTAACCTACCTTTTCTTCTCAATTTCCTCCAATTACTTCTCAATCTTCTCAAGTTGCAATAGGAGCTGACATAGTGAGGTTTTGTGTGGGTGGTTGTTCTTGAGTAGTGGGAGGGTTTTTTACAGTTGATGGGGTTTGAACCTAGGGTAAGGGTGTGGCCTTTTCAATAGACAGAGCCCTTTTTCTATTTGTCTTGGAGGACTCTACCTTAGTAGGAGGGCTTTTTTTAGCATCCAAGTCATTTGCAATCAATGTTGAGGGAGGAATTACCATGATTAGGGTTCTATGGGTGATTTTTGGGGTGGTAGATTTCCTCTTTGATTTTGAGGCTTCTCCCTTTTGAGGAGTCTTCTTAGATGTTGGGGTGGTGGTATCCTTTATGTTGGGTGCCATAATTATCTCCTAGGGCTCTGAATTACTCTTCTATTCTACTCACAAACCCAATGACAATTATCTAAATGTTTAACAAAATCATACGGTACCAAGCTACAATTACTTACTTGATTTTTGAAAGCCTTAGGACACAATTGGAACTTTGAAGATTTCTCATGGTCACCTGAAATCATTTTTCACTTGATCACTTGAATGTAGGGTGTGTAAATAAGCTACAAAATTTAGTTTTATTGTTCATGGAACTCCACCATTAATGTCTTTCGTGCCAACATTACAATTTGGTGGCCATGACATTTGAACTCGATCATTGATTCAGGGATGGATGACCATGATCATGCTCTAACCCCCTTTGACTATTGATGTGGTGTCTTTTGATTTTTCATCACCACCACCCTTTGATTTTTCCTCATCTTTAATAGTCTGGCCCCACTATCCCTCACCACCTTTTCTCTCTTTAATTTGGCCTTGCAAATTTGTGGGGAGCATTCTTTGTTTGGCTATAATTCATCCCACTAGCTCGTAGGATCATCTTTCTCCTTGTTTCTTCCCTATAGGTTAGCAGAGACTATTTCTCCCTTTGTTATTTCTTTATCCTATTAGTCCACATCATCTTTATTTTAACACTTAGACCCATGCAGGGTGAAGTTTCTTCACTCTTTATGATAATCCCGCTAGCCCACAAGATGATTTTCCTTTATTTTTTGTCTCTACGGGGTCGCAAGGGTGACCATTTTATTTTTCAATGTTAACCTTCATTGCCAGCTCATAGAGTATATTTTTATCCTTAATTAAAGGGTGCAGGGTTGCGGGGTAGCATCTTTCCTTTGAGTTATTCTTATCCCGATACCCCGTAGGATGAATTTATCTTTGAGGTAACCATGTGGGGCACATAGATTGCATGCAAAATATAACATTAACTTCATCCTTGCCAACCCATAAGGTTTTTTACATAGCAGAATAAACCTTTTTGGGGCCCCAGGGTAACACAAAATGCTCCCCAAAACTAGCCCCTTGCTAGCCTGCAGAGAATTTTTATTGACAAAATAGTCTTGCAAGGTAACATAAAACCTTTTCTTAAGTGTTTTTTTCTGGCACGTGTCTTATGACTTGAGGGTAGGGGGATTGTGGTTGGTATAAGCGCCTAGGATAACAAAGACTTAGGCATTTGAGGAAAAAATAATTCATGACCCCCACAAAATAATTCACCAACAAATTCTAAGACACCTAACACATGGGGCCAGTCAAACAATGAACTAGGACCCTTTGGGACATGACCAAAAATGACAACCTAATCAAGTCGGTCAACAATGAAATATAATGTAGGGTCTGACTTCCTTTGCAAAAACCAAAGGGATAAACCTTATTCAAAAATTAAAAAACCCTAACCCTAGGAAGCACTTAGGAGATAAAAACGTAGGCAAAATCACAAATAAATTATACTCCTAACACAACCTATAGGAATTACAACCCAAGAAGGAGACACCAATCCCCTTGAATTCTCATTTTCACTTGCATTAATCTATAGTAGACACCAATATCCTTTTGATTGAGCTACAAAAACTCCATTGAGCACCAACTCGAGTTAAGAGGTTTCAATCTCAATTACAATGAGAAATATAGGAACAACAAAAAATTGTCATGTGAACCTTCACAATCTCAATTTGATTCGCATCATCTCTAAATTTGATGTACTCCACCATGCATATAGTATGGACATGATACTATGCTTTTGCACTCATAATTCACCACCTTAGTCAATTACAAATCACCACACACATTGTATGAAAACTGATTGAAAATATATATACATTTCGGCTTAGAAAATTTAATCATTATCTGCAACACGTCATCTTCTACAACACATCATGTCGTCCAAGGAAAAATGCTTAGTTGAAAAAATCATGTAATGTGTAGTTGACTTGGCCCCAAATTAGATGCATTAAAAAAAGAGTAAGAAAATTATTTACATTTCAATTCATGAACTTAACTGATCTCATTTTACCTCCACACACTTCCTCTATTTGACACATATTTCTTGTCTCTAGTGCATTCATCCATACATCATTCATAGTCAAACAATGAAAACATTGTTCACTCTGTCACTTCTATTTTCCTATATTCTATTGTTGATCCTCTAAAAATTGAGTATGATAATTTCCAAACTACAAGTCAAAATAGGCAATAGCGGTAGAATGTGGCACCAAGAATGATAACAATGTCACTTGGTACAAATACCATCTCTAATCAATAGACCTCAAAAACTTAAAATAAACACTCCTAGACTTCCACAAATATAGTAGACATTTAGGAACAATTGATCTAATTAATACTCCCTATGTTGCTTCATTATTGACTCTAGTCAATATTGATGATATTAACATTCTACAACTGACATTCAACCAATGATAGTACCCGTCCAATAATCTCCACATAAATATTTGACAACTTTTCACTTCATTTAACATCTTCCTCATGCTTTCTTGACATCAAACCTCCTTTAACATCAATGACAACATTGTCCTCAACATATATATGCAAAACTCTCATTGTACATTTTTCATACTCTCATAATATATGGTAGATATCCTATTGTGCAATATTTTGTTCACTAGTCAAAGGTAATTTTGTTGGATTTAAATATTGCCTTCTCCAAAAGGTATGAGTGAGTATTGCTTCTATTTATTGTGTATAGTTATATTATACTTTTTTGGGTGTTGGTGATCTCTACCCACACAATATGCCTGGTGTCTATGGTCATACTATTTTAACTTAACTATTGAGATGAAATATGTAGTCATTAGCTCTTAAATATACAATATTGGTCTAGGTTGATTCTTATTTGATTTATGAGGCACAGATAGATTTTTGAATCAAAATAGAATTTCCCTAAATCCAAGTCTAGTGATTTTTTCCCTGTATGGTATTATAAACTCTTCTCTGAGCACACATATGTAGGAGTAGTCCTACATGATCAAGGTGGAGCCTAGAGGATTTCGTTTAGCTCCATGATTAGTGGAGAAGTACTTACATGATATCCCCTCTCCCAAATACATCAACTAATTCTTGGAGGATGCTAGATTCATTATCTTCATATTTTGGTCACTAGTGAACATGAGTTAATTTATATTCATTTTACTTGACATGTTTGATGATATCAAAATATGATGAATATTTGGTTTAGTTGATCTAATATGTCTAATTTAGAGTTACTCATAGCATGCATAATTCATTATTTATTTTTATTTAATTCATTTATGGACATAGAATTTTGGAGACATAATTAGAAAGTTATTAGTATTAAAGATAGGATTATTCAAATACATTTTTGGTATTAACTAAAATAATTTTCTATTTGGTAGGATGCATGATTCATTATTTACTTTTATCTAATTCATTTTTTAACATACAATCTTGGAAGAATTTTTGAGACATAATTAGAAAGCTATTATTATTATGATAAAATTATTTGAATGTGGTTTTTGTACTAACTGAAATAATTTTCTATTTTATAGGATGCACCACTTATTGTTTACTTTTATCTAATTCATTTTTTAACATGCAATATTTGAAGGATTCTGGAGATAATAATTAGAAATTTTTTGATAAAGATAAACAGGTTTTACAGGGACCTGAAACCCAGAGTATTATAGAACAAGGCCAACAACCAAGCAGAAAATAAACCTAAGCAAAATAGGGGACAAACCCCACATAAAGCCAAAAAAACAAAATCAATAGAGCCTCGGAGGATGGACAGAGTGCTGGCTCCTGGCTCTAAAGAAAGGATGCGAGCTAGTCTTCCCACCAGCAGCACTCTATCCACCCTCCGAAGCATTCTTTTTCTGCTTTTCTCCCAAGGGAGGGTCACTGGCAATGGTTTTGGTTCTATAGTCGGCCATCATGGAATTAATTTTCTCCAAATCATCAACACTATTGTTCATTGCCTCCCTACTAATTTCCACTAGATTTTTCAGGTTTTCCTTGATATCACTCACATACTCTTCCAGCTTCTCAATTATGCGCTCATGGATGACCTTCACAGTTTCAACATCCTGAGATATCTTCTAGATCATGCTCATGATCTTCTCAGTTTTACTGGACCTAGGGGATTATGTGAAAGTATCAATAATTCCCTTAATCCCATCTTTCAGGGATCCAATTTCCTTATCGACCCACTTCCAGCAGGTCTCCTGACTTCTAGTAGCCTCCAAAAACAGATTTCCCAGCACCTTCTCCTCCTTTTTCTCGCCTTTATTTTCCTTATTCACAAAGCCCTATTTATCATTATCCACATTGATGGGGATGTCCAACCTAATCTCATGGTCCAAGACTTTGGACCCACTAGATCTGGTTAATTTCATTTTCTTTTTGGTGGGGGGCTCCAGGTCTTGCATTTTCCTGCTGCTAGATTTGAACTTATTTGTCGCCCACCTTGGAGGATTGGTTTTCTTGCTACTGTTAGTTCTCAAGGTCACCATAAGCTCCCCTTCTCTCTTTGGTCTATACTCAGGGTTCTCCATATCCTTGATGTCATGCTAATCCATGGTAGTACCACTATCATCATCATCCATCTTCGTGTTAGAAACAAACTGCACATCAGGGTGAGAGGAGGAAATGTGGGTTTTATTCTTGGGAGAGGATTTCACTTCATGAGCTTGGGCATATTCCATAATCAACAAGATAAGCCCTTCATGAATCACAATCCTAGTTTTCAAAATGTTTAACTAAACTATTCTCCAAAGATGATTTCAAGTAGAAGGGGATGGAAATAATTCTACCATGCCTAAAATGATTTAAGATAGTAAAATGATGCAAGAAAATGCTAGCATATCTACCATCAAAGGTGTTGTACCTCATGATGAATTCTGCCATATCAACCTAGAGGGAAATCAACTCTTTCCTATTATAGCCACCATCTGCCATTTTCGTAACCCTTTGTCGTTCCTTTTCCTTATCATAAAAGGTAGAAATAGCCTCCTCACCTGACTTTCTATCTCTATAGAATTTATTGCCTTTCATATCCAGATTAGTAACATTGGTAACCAAAGTTTCATCGACTTGAAACTCCACACCAAAGGCAGTCAGCACACTCTTATTCCAATATGTGATAAAGCTTTCTGTAACAATGGTAGAATGATCATGCAGTCTCTCCAAAAAGGGCACCATCCCACTGTCAAAAATTTCCTCCCAAACCTCCTTCTTCTTTTTCCACTTATCATGGGTCGTGGGTTCAAACCTATTCTTTTCACCTCCCATTGTGTAGCTCGAGCAATTCAGACAACAAGACTCCAAAAAAACTAGGAGGAAACAAAACCAGAAACATGGCAAATTGAAAGTTCTAGAACTCAAAGTGATAATAATTCGAAATACCACCCCAATGGCTCCCATCCCATAATTGATTTCATTGGAATGGCTGAAGATCTCAACATCATTTCTTCCCAGGTCGCACAGAGTTTTTCAGGAAATTTTCCCTTCCTCTCTAACATTTAACCACCATGTTATCAACTGCCAAGTTGGCCAAATGATCCGCTAGTTTGTTTCCTTCCCAGAAAATGTGCAAGATCTTGAAATCCTCTAGGCTAGCAATTATTTCAAGGCAATCCTTGATTAAGTTTGAAATATTCTAGCTAGGCACCGTATATCCCTTAATGCATTTGACAATGTTAAGCGAGTCACTTTCCAGCCAGACCCGTCTGAACCCCTCCTTGCTTGCCATGTGTAGTCCTATGTAGGAAGCGTTGGCCTCCGCGAAATGGTTAGTATGGGTGCCCAAAGGGAGCATCACCATAGAGACCAACGAACCCAAATGGTTCCTCGCCACTCCCCCATAGCTAGCTGACCTCGGATTTCCTTTGGCCACCCCGTCGATATTAATTTTGATCCACCTCAGAAGGGGCTGATTCCAAGAAACATTATCTCTGGTATGTTTAATTTTATAAACAGGGATAGATATATTCCAACATATCTGCCACCGCTTGATAGTATCCCATTCCTCCTGGCTAGACTCAAGTGGATGATCATTTTTCCTACCAGGATAGTAATTAAGAAAGTTTTCCTTAATAAAATTCCTTATTCTGATAGCCACAACAAGATCATTAGACTCCATATATTTGAAAACCCTATTATTTCGTTCCTTCCACAAACCCCATGCAATGTGAGGTAGGGGCAAGGTTTATAAAATACCAGTCGCATGGTTGCCATATGGGAACTTCCATTGGTACCATAAGTTCTGTATAGAACTAGGGGGGACCCAAATAATATTCCATAGGTTGAGAAATAAGGCCCAAATGTCCCTAATGTAGGAGCAATGTAAGAATAGATGATCAATATTTTTAGCATCTTCTTTACATTAAAAAATCTATTAGTGATGGGGATCCTACGTTTACAGAGATTATCAATGGTGGAGATCTTGTTTTGCATGAATAACCAGAAGAAGATATTAACTTTAGGAATTAAGAGTTTATTCCAAACTCCAGCCTAAAAGGGGGGAGGAGAAAGAGACTTGGTGATGATTTTGAAAGCATCTACCACCAAAAAATGCCCAGAGGTAGAACCATTCCATATGACCACATCTTCCACCAGAGAGGATGGAATGATGATCAGGTTCAACCAAGAATGAAAAGGAGACAAAGAAGCATCCAATCTTCCGAGGTCCACCCAAAGTCCATTACTAATATAATCTGCAACCTAATTTCCAATCAGATTAATGCATTTCTCTTTGAATTGTGAAGCCCACACCGAATTAGATAACGGTCCCTCTCCAGTCCACCAATCATCCCAAAACCTTATATCTCTACCATTTCCCAAAACCTATCGGCTTCCCTGAGAAATAATGGGAGTGGATCTGAAGAAGTTGTTCCAAAGATCAGAGACTGAAGTCGGGAGGGTATAATTTTCTAGCATTCTTTGGAAACCATGAATTTTCTATTTTCCCTTGAAAATATCAATCCATTCATTATTCTCCTTTAAACATCTCCATAGCTACTTAGCCATTAAAGCTATGTTAAAGTATCTCAAATGTCTAATATCTAGGCCTCCCCTATTTCTGGGCAAACAAACCTAATCCCAAGTGACCAAATGAAGCCTCCTCTTGGATTCAGTACTTGACCATATGAAGTACTTCTATATTCTTTCCATTCTATCAGAAAATTTGGTCAGGATTTTAAAGAGACTCATAGCATAGATGGGAAGGTTCTGAAGTGATGCCTTAATTAACTAAAGTTTACCCGCTTGGCTTAACAAAGCACCTTTCTAACCAACCAATTTCATTTGAAATCTATCAATCGGACTAGACCAGAAGGAGTATGGGGTAGGTCCCATGCACAAGGGCAGACCCAAATACGAATCAAGGAGAGAACCCATATTCCAACCCAAAATATTGGCAATCTTCATTTTTTTATGCTTAGGAGTATTCATGAAGAAAATGGAGCTTTTAGAGAGACTGACTTTTTGCCCCGATCCTTTCTCATAAGTATCCAGGATAGCTTTAATAGTATTTGCTTCTTTAATCAAACTTTCCCCCATCGGCAGTGTATCATCAACAAATTGCTGGTGGGAGCAAACAGTAGCTTGGGAAGAAGGTCGTAAACCCATCAGATTGCTCTTGTTGATATCTCTTTGGATAATTTTGTTGAAAACTTCACTCATCGAAATAAAGAGAAATGGGGAGAGAGGGTCCCCCTGTCTAATACCCCTCGATGTCGAGAAGAAACTAGACACTGAACTATTGACCAGAACTAAAAATTTGGGAGTGGTAACATACTGATTGACAAGCTAGATGAAATGGTTACCAAAAGCAAAGGATTGAAGCACTTTAAACAAAAAAATCCAATTGACCTGATCATAAGCTTTGAGGAGATCCAACTTTAACAAGAAGTTCGACTTCTTATTGACAGACAAAGAATGGATTGTTGGAATTGTGTTGTCATTGATGTCAACCGGTATAGCATGGCAACCGATATGAGAGATTTTTGGTATAGTTGTCATTGATGTCAACACATGTAGTATCCGGCATACTATAGATTCTCTCTCCCCCTTTGACAATAATAGCAAAGGGCACTGATAGATTTTCTCTCCCCCTTTTCTCTACTGGTTGCTTCTCCCTCTTTTGACCATTTACTCTACATCCTCTCAATCAACAACACTTAGTATGGAGGGCGCATACACCAACTGACACCAATTTCTCAGCTACCAAATGTATATACAAATCGGATACCAATTGTACATACAAGTCTGATACCAATTGTAGAAACATGTCAGTGAATTCTACCTACCTATCGGTCAGACTGCATCATATCCACTTTGACATGAAGATAGTTATTCTGACCCTAATTTGGCGATACCAATTTTATATCACCTGTATCCTCTCTGATAACAAATGTGTGTTCTCCCCTTGTGCAGGTGACTCTCCCTCTTTGTAGGCATATCTCCTAGTGGTCCAATTGTGATTTCAATTAAGTACAAATTGGATAGACATTGAAATACCTCACAAATATGGACCCATGAGCATATCCCAAGGTCTCAATCATACTAGTACAACCATAGGCACTAACTTTCTCCCTGAGTCTATTATTTCTGATACAAATAAGAAAATATGGCTGTGAACTCCCCCTGAATCACAGATCTCAGGTCATCATTTCCTATCAAGTCCTAAACTAGGACTCCAAACCGCACCTTATACCGATTGAGCTATGCATATGTGATCAATTGATGTTCTTCCAGCTCCATGACATCCATCACAACTCATGACATGATCTTATATGAACACAATGCCATACCTCATCACTATCATGCTAATTATCAAACCAGTTAGCCCATAATAATGCAAGCATATATGATCTACTATCGGGCCAACATATATCATTCAGTTTTTTTCCAATATCACCTGAGACATAAATACCTCAATCTACACTACTAGAGTTACTGCAAGGATCCTGGAACTTATTGACTTACATAACCTACAATACCGGTCAATATCCATACCGGTTGCATACTGAACATACATGTTTCCTATACCGGTCCATCATCTCCACCGGTGCACCTTCCACTAACCCTTGTCTTCTTGTTTCAAGTGACTCTAATTCTAATGGCAATTTAAACCATCCACTGACATATGAGGCAAAATCCATCTCTCATATGTAGATGTGTAGCCAGGGCAGCAACTACACACACTTGCCATCTCATTTCCTTCCTTTACCGACAACATCTTGTCCTCCCATTCAACCATATCCACAAAGGGGGTGAATAATATGGTCAATGTGTTACTCTCCTTGAGTCCTGCATCTCCTTTAAGCCTTAGGAGTTATCACCTGTGCATTGAATTCATAGTGTTGGTCCATGGTTGTACTCTCTTCCTTCTTCCTCCATAACTGCTTGATCTCATTACTCTTCCCATTTGTAGTCATGGGAGAAGATCTTACCTTTTTTTGCTGATTTTTCCTTCCTCTACTAGGTTCTGCAGCATGACTAGAAGCATTATTGTAGAAGAAAACTATGTTCATGCTAAACACATGATTGGAGGACCTTCTATCAAACTGGTTTAACCATCTTCTCTAGGTCATACTATTCTTGCCAGCAACTGAAACCGGTCAGCGTCTTGATCTAGCAAGGGCATTTCTCCTTTGGTTCCATTCAGGTCTTTTACTCCCATATGCTCTACATCCATTTCCATTTTGAGCATAGTTGTTATACCGGTTGTCATATGTCTACAAGTTCTTCTTTCTACAATCATAACTTCTATGACCAAAACCACTACATCTCTGACGGATAACATTATTATTTCTAGGAAGAACATTTTGCCTATTCCTAGATCTCATTCTGCATTCATCTACCCTATGGCCATAATCTTTGCATGCAAAGCAGTAATCGGATAAAGGGGGGTTGTAAATTACAAATTTGTTTTGTCGTGCATGTGGAGATCTTACCGGTTTAGTATCTCCGGGTATGGATCTTGGATTGTCCACACTCTATAGTTCTTCCATCTGAGCCCTTCTTCATCCACACTTGTCTTGACTTGTGGATAGCAACATCTCTTTGTCTTCTATCGGTAGGAGGTCTTCTTGGTTGTCCTCTCAAGTTCTTACCTCTAGTGAAGCTACCTTCTCTTAGCTTCCCTTTTCCTTTGGGATTAGCCTTGTTTTTCCTTCTTGTAGCAACACCGGTCTTCATCCCCATATCTTCACCAATTGTGGTTAGATCAACCTTCTTCCTGGGAGTATTTCAGACAGTGAAGGTCTGTTCTTTGTTATCTCCATTAGAGGAGACAAACTAAATGTCCTTGTGGGAGACATCCTTGCTTATGGAGAATTCATTGGTATCACATCCTAATCCTCTGGTATCCTTGGCATGTTTTTTCTTCTTCAACATCTTGTCCAAGGCATCACTGCTGCCATCAAACTAGATTCTTACCTTGAGCTCATCTAGTTCTCAAGGTATTTGCTAAGTTTCTCCACTTCATCTCTTAGCCTCTGAAACTCTTTGTCTTTGGCCTCTAGCTCTGATGCTAGATGTTTTCACCAACACTCCTTGATGTGCAAATCTGAGTTTGAATCTACACTCTCCCTTTTTGCATCATCCACTTGTGCTTTCAGATTTGCAACAGTTGACTCTGACTCTTGAAGGCATTTGATCAACCAGTTTTGTTCCACAACCACAACATTCTTGAACAACTTGTATTCATTCCTCACTCTACTAAGTTCCTCAAGTGCACTTACAAGATCTCCTTCAAGATCAACTTCTGCTTCATCTTCTTCTTCATCTTCACTATGACTGCCAAACACACCTTGCCTGAATTTTTATTGACAAACAAAGAATGGATTGTTGGCATTGTGTTGTCATTGATGTCAATTGATATAGCATATAAATTGGTATGAGATATTGTTGGTATAGTTGTCATTGATGTCAACGAATAATGGTGTCATTGATGTCAACTAGTATAGTAGGTTACTGGTATAGCTTGTCACCAGTAAGGAAGAGAATGTCATCCAACATAGTGGTCATTGGAATCACCGGTACACAAGTTAGTGTTGACTTGTGTTGAAGACATAAGGATTAGAGACTGGTATGGTTTAAAAACCAGTAAGTGATATGTTGGTAGTGTATGGTTGCCAACTAGCAAGCATGTGACCAGTTAGAGTGCAGTGTGAGCTAATGCAAAAGTGCAAAGTTGATATACAGTTGGATGTCAATCAGCAGGACTCCCATTGGATGAAGATGATATCATAGGATTGATGATATGACTGACAGTGAGCGTGCCTAACCAGATCAACCGGTGAAACACAAGGGTGCCTCAGGTGCATGAAATTAGAGATCTGCACCGGATCAACAAGTGTTGGCATGTTGTGTCACTGGGACAGAAAATGAAGAGTAAAGAAGTGATGGGTTTGTCATGTTGACAAACCGGTTGAGATGATGTATGGGCTAATTGTAGCGTCCTAAAATTGCGACACTTGCAATTTCAACCGCATTTGGGTCTTCACGATGGTGACGCAACACTGAACCTGAATGGAGACCCCGAAACTTGTCCACGACATCAAAAACTGCATTTTTCCAGCACCCTGGCCTGATCCTCCTTGCACCCTGCTGTCTCGGGAGGTGGGACCGGAGTGCCTAGCACCCTGGTCCCTGGCCCTATTTTGGGCCCGGTCTCCTATGGGACTTCGGGTCTTTTTGTTTGCAAATTGGAAAATAACACTTCCTGGTCGGCCCAAGGTCGGGAAAATCAGTCTTTTAACCCTAATTGACAAGTATATAAACTACTTTTCCTCTCTCATTTTGGGGTAAGAGGGAAAAAGGTGTGGAAACGATATTCCAACATTCAAACATTCAAACATTCAAGCATTCAAGCATTCAAGCATTCCTTCAAGCAATTGATCATTCTAAGTCTCCATTCAAGGCTAAGTGTTGCATTCAAGACAAAGATTCAACCATTGAAGAGGAGATCACATACTACAACATACAACATACAACATACAACAACATCTACACCTTCGCATGTAAGAATACAAACATTCTTACAACAAGGTACTAGTACTTGTTTTACAATCATTTACATTTACAGCATTTCTCATTTCTTGGTTAATTCCAAAACCGGGGTTTGACCTAAGGGAAAACCCCTAATCCCTAACCCCCCAATCATCTTCGCTTTTCTGTGTGCAAGTTGCAGGTACGCGGCTGAAATTGAAGATCTGGAATCCTTGTGCAGAGACGAATAGATCCCCCTTCATTTCACGGATTTTTCGGAGGACCGTGTGCACGTCGGGCGCCATCGTCCCATCAACTTTTGCTAAAATTCGCACGACAGTGCCGTCTCGACATTTTACTGCTAATTCCAGGTCTGCAGCTTCATATCATATCCCTATCTCTATTTATAAGTGAATCTTTCTTGCTTCTACATGCATTCCTAGTTCAATCTTTCTATCTACATTCTTTACAAAAGAGGGTATCCTTGCTATCACAACCCTTGAAACTCATATAGAATCCAATCTTGCATTGCGTAGGATTGGATCTTGTGGGTTTCAACCCCTCTTTTGAATGTAAAGTCCCTCCTAAGTGAAAACCATCAACCCTAGTGACTCTCCCTTCTCTCTCCTTGGAGTTGGGGAGGGGAGAACAACTAGGGTTCGATTTTTCTGCTTTACATTTTGGTGAATCCGACATGAACATCCTCATTCTGATTATTCATGGTTAGATCTGAAAATTTTGTTTCCTTAATTACATTTCCATGTTTGATCTTTTGCAAATTTTAGAGGTTGATTGCATAAAAACCCTAAAATTTTCTTTTTAGTAATTAAACTTGTGAAATGTTTAATTGTTAATGCTTGTTTCAGATCTACCCTTCTATTGCAAATTATCAATTCATATTTGTGCTTTAATTTTGAAAATTAAGTGGTTAAGTGTCAAAACCCTCTTGATTCAACCTTTGTCCGACAATTTCACTGATCAAAACATCTCCAAAACAGCTGTAACTTTGGATTCCGCAATAAAATCACAATATCTTTCATCCCTGAAAATTTGGAAAAAAGTTGCGAGGACCGTGTGCACTCCGAGTGCCATCGTCCCCGACATTTTTTCCGAAATTTCGGGAGCTAGATCTTACTGTATTTTTCTGCTAAAATCCAGAATTTTGGCTGATTTTATCAATTTTAACACCTTCAAAATTATAGTCAAAGTTGGTCTAGCGATTGCTTGGATTGAGGCTTCTAATCATTCAAAAATCATTGAAATTAAAATTCATGTCAAAATTGTGTTTCTTACAGTCCTAAATCTGAAAATTGTGTTGGCATTCATTCGAAATTTCAGTGCTTTATTCAAATTCGTGCAATTTGTGACTTTTGAAATTAAGTGCTTAATTACAACAACTTTGATTTCCGCTTTCAAAATTGAATTTTGTGTGAAATTGAGTCAATTGTTAATTTTCAAAACTTGCATTGCTCTTAACATTCCCTCTAAAATCATAAAATTCAAAATTTCAGTTTCCCTCTCTTTTTCAAAATTCAAATTTTGCATTTTTCGACAATCTTGGTAGGGTTCAATTTTGAGATTGCAACTTTAATTTGGCCTATCTACAGATCGTAAAATCACTCAATTTTTTCAGGTTAGCTGTAAAATCATCATAACTTTCATCCCTGCAAATTTCAAAAAAAGTTGTGAGGACCGTGTGCACCCCGAGCGCCACGGTCCCAGACATTTTTTTCGAAATTTCGGGAGATTGTCCTGATTGTATTTAACAGCTTAAATCTAGAAGATTGGCTGATTTTACTGAAATTTGCTACCTCTAAAATTCAAAATCTTCTCTCTTTCTTTAGTGCATGAGTTTTACAACAATAAGTCCTACTTACACTATTCCCGTTAGACGAAGCCTTAGAATTAAGTCCTTCCAAGGTTTAATTACTGAGGAGATGGAACCTAATTTGAATGGCCTTTTTAACGAGGACATGGGTAATTCCTCTAATCCTCTTAATGATGAAGAAGCTCTCCATGAGGTTTCTGTAGAACAACTTTCAAAATTGGATAACCAATTTGATGATTTTCAACAATGGATGTCTCAAGAATACTCTGATAGTCAAGCTCTTCCTTTAATTGAGGGTCTAAAACGTATGCTTCAAAGTGATAAGAATGGAATTGATATTTTGCGTGGTATTGCACACATTGTGGATTCAAATGTGATGCCTATGAAGAGTTGTGTTGAAACTTTGGGTTATACACAACCTCCTACTCAAGTTAATCATTCTATTCCTTTGACGACTTCTACTGCTAGTATACCTATTTTTACATCAAACATAATGACTACTTCAATACAAGACATTCCTCCTATGATCACTAGTCATGGGGGCAATCCCTCTTCTTCAATCAACCCTCTTCCTTCATTCAATCCAACTTCTTCATTCATTCCTTCAATAAGTGTTCCTATTATATCACCACAAATGAACATGACACAAGGGGGCAATTCGTTTTCCATTCCTCCTTGTAGTGTTCCTCCTGTCCAATCATCTCCTATGACTAATTATCATAGTGTTCCACCACCTTACTCTCTGCCTTCTTTCAATAACATAACACCTCCATCACAATCTAACACATCTAATATGAACTCTTCGACTGAAGCGACCATTAACAATCTTGCACAAACTGTCTCTTCTTTACAGCAACAAATTGCCTCTATGAATCAATCTAAGTTTAGTGTGCCCACATTTGATGTTGCGAGCCCACTTTCTCTTGACATTGTCTGAGCTATTCCCCCTAAACATGTTGAAATTCCGCATTTGGAGCTTTATAATGGTAAGGGTGATCCTCTAACACATGTTAAGACCTTTCAAACAATATGTACTGATTTTGCTTATGACCAAAGGTTGCTTGCAAAACTGTTTACTAGAACATTAAGAGACAAAGCCCTACAATGGTATTGCTCGTTGCCTTCCTATTCTATTTCTTCTTTCGAACAACTTGCAAATGCTTTCATTCAACAATTTCAAAACAATATAAGTCCTAAAGTTACTTTGATTGATTTAATGCATTGTAAACAAGGTGTTAAAGAAAAAGTGACTGATTTCATTGGTAGATATAAGCATTTGTATGCTCAAATTTCTTTTCCAGTGCCTGAAAATGATATTCAAAGAATCTTTATTTCTAATTTACAAAAAGATATTCTAGATAAACTCCTATTTTCTAAGTTTACTTCTTTCCAATAGTTGTGCACAACTCTTCACAATTATCAACTGACTGTGAGTCAAATGGAACAATCACATCCTATGGCTCCAAGTGATAAGGGTGATAGTAGTCAACAACCATTTGGGAAGTTTAAACCAAATAGAGAGTCCATTAAATTCAATGAAAACATCATCAACAACAATGTGAATGCAGCATCAGGTGTGCCTCCTATTTCTAAGTTTTTTAAGAAAGAAAGAAAGTTTACTCCTTTGAATGAATCATTGCATAGTATTATGAATAAGTTATTGGAACAAAATGTGCTTACTCTTCCTCCTATAAGGCAAATAGATCCTGCAAAGATTAATTCACCCTATTTTGATAACAAATCTTTTTGTCAATTTCATCGTCATCCTGGGCATGATACTGAAAAATGTTTTGCTTTAAAGGGTAAAATTCAAGATTTGATTGATAATAATACTATTTCTGTTTCTGGTGTGAATGATAAAGGCAATACATCTGTAGCTCCTCCTAACCAAAATCTTCAGATTTTTACTGATCCATTACCTTCTCATACCTCTAATGCAATTGATACTAATGATTCCTCTGTCTCACCTGATGATCTTGTGTCCATGACTCCGAATGTGATTAACTTTGTGGAGCAGCAGAAAATCCCTAAAGAACTTTCCATCACCTTTGATTCTAGCGAAACTATCAGGGCACCTAATGGTCCTTTATATATAGTTGCAAAAGTCAAAAATACACCTTGTCGTGGAGTGCTTATTGATCCTTCTTGCATGGTTAATGTCATTACTGAAGAATTTCTTTTTACTTTGCAATTGAATCAAATGATCTATGACGAAACAAATGTGGCTGTGAAACTATTTGATGCATTTTCTTCTACTGCAATTGGTTCTATTACATTACCTATTGAGGTCCATAACAAATCCCTTGATGTGAACTTTGCTATTATTCCTTCGTCCGAACAATTTCGTGTGAAGCTAGGCTATCCTTGGCTATCTTCCATGAAAGCTATTGCTTCTCCTATTCACAAGTGTTTGAAATTTCCCCATAATGGTGAAGTTGTTACTGTCAATCATAGTCTCTTTAAACCAGCTGAAAGAACTTCTAGCGTTCCTATTGATTATTTTTGGCCTAAACAATTGCAATCTCTTCCTCCACGAAGTGATCATCTTTTCAAATCTTATCAAAAGTGGAAAAAAGATATGATCCTATCTCTAAGTGAACCTAGAACACCCAAACTTGACATTCCTATCATTCTTGAGAAGGAAGTTCTTCCTTTGAAAGATAAAACTAATGTCTTTCCTCAAGAAGATTCCCAACCCATCCCTATGGATGTGACTATGCCTATATCTAATAAACTTCCTAAAAGTAGACCTATCCCTCCTCGTCATGATGGACTTGGTCTCCTTCCTAAACCGAGTATTCCTCCCTTATATGGAGCAGTTCCTCCTCCTTCCTCTTATGGAGAGAAGAGACCTTCCTCTTCTCCTATTGTTCAGCCTAAGAGACCACAACCTAAACACCCAAGTGATAAGGATGAGAACATTCCTCCTCCTCAATCTTCGCAACTTATTACTAAGACTAGACGAAATCGTTCTGCACGTGAACGTCGACAAAAGCGTCGTCTTAGAGCTCAGGCAGCTGCTTCTCAAACTTTGCAATCCCCAAAAAACACCTTCAACTAATATTATTCCATTTTCTCCTCAGCCGGAAATTGAGCCAAAATCTCCTAAACATAAGATGCATGATGGTCTTGATCCCATGCGAGTTAAAGATCCTATTTTTATAAATCTTGATGATGATATAGATGAAAATGTTACTTCTCTTTCTTCTGATAATGAATATGAACTTGTTGATGTTGATAACCATTTATCTAACGAATTTTCTAAAGCACTTATCCTAGCTCCTAGAAAAGAACAATGTGGCTTAGAACATGAACATAGCCCTTGTTTGGATCTTGTGATAGCTCCATCTGCTGTGTTGAATGTTCCTCCTCTAGCGTGTTCCCTGCCTTCCCGAAACGTTGATCAGCAAGATCGGGGGGTAGATGACGTGCTAGACTAGTTCATTAGCATAGCAGATTCTCTCTTCCTCTCTTTTGTTACTTCTTCTATATGTTATTCTCATTCTTCTATTTGTTGTCCTTAGTGTTGTCTACTTGAGGGCGATGCAAAACATTGAGATCTCTTTTGGTCTCTCTCATGTTGACTCAAAAGACACATGTGTTCCCTTCTTCTAGGTGACCTTCCTTGATTGGGGAATGAAGAACAATTATGCATACACACATATGATATACATGAATTATCATACAGCATATTGACCCCGAGGAAAGCGAAGTCACCTTGTGCTTTGTGTTTTGTATCTATTATCCTTGGGCTTATCTCACACTTGGGGGCTAAATCCTTGCGATAACGTGCTCCTTTCTATTTATTATATGTATCACTACCTTAAAGCAATCACCCCCGGTGAAGCGTGTGCGATCGCTTTAACGTAGGGGGGCATACATCCCGTTCATATCTTTTCAAGATACTTGAAAATTTCTTGACAAATTTAGCTTTGCCTTGAAAATTTTTGATATCTTTCTTGCATGACTCATAGTGAGGGAACCTTACTACTGACAGTCATGGTTCTCCCTCGTGATCTTCCCTTTTACTTTGTCAATCGAAGTCGTAAGATCCTTAGTCCACTGGGGGCTTGGGGTATCTTGCCTCCTTGACGTGGTGAAAGTTTTTCAATGTTGTTTCCTTGTACTTTACCGGAAGTATGAGCGTACGCTTATACTCCCGCTAAAGTGGGGGCTAAATGTAGAGTCCTAAAATTGCGACACTTGCAATTTCGACCGCATTTGGGTCTTCACGATGGCGACGCAACACTGAACCTGAATAGAGACCCCAAAACTTGTCCACGACATCAAAAACTGCATTTTTCCAGCACCCTGGCCTGATCCTCCTTGCACCCTGCTATCTCGGGAGGTGGGACCAGAGCGCCCAGTGCCCTGGTCCTTCAGGACTAGGGCGCCCAGCGCCCAGGTCCCCCAGGACCATGGCGCCCAGCGCCCTGGTCCTTGGCCCTATTTTGGGCCCGGTCTCCTATGGGACTTCGGGTCTTTTTGTTTGCAAATTGGAAAATAACACTTCCTGGTCGGCCCAAGGTCGGGAAAATCAGTCTTTTAACCCTAATTGACAAGTATATAAACTACTTTTCCTCTCTCATTTTGGGGTAAGAGGGAAAAAGGCGTGGAAACGATATTCCAACATTCAAACATTCAAACATTCAAGCATTCAAGCATTCAAGCATTCCTTCAAGCAATTGATCATTCTAAGTCTCCATTCAAGGCTAAGTGTTGCATTCAAGACAAAGATTCAACTATTGAAGAGGAGATCACATACTACAACATACAACATACAACATACAACAACATCTACACCTTCGCATGTAAGAATACAAACATTCTTACAACAAGGTACTAGTACTTGTTTTACAATCATTTACATTTACAGCATTTCTCATTTATTGGTTAATTCCAAAACCGAGGTTTGACCTAAGGGCAAACCCCTAATCCCTAACCCCCCAATCATCTTCGCTTTTCTGTGTGTAGGTTGCAAGTACGTGGCTAAAATTGAAGATCTGGAATCCTTGTGCAGAGACGAACAGATCCCCCTTCGTTTCGCGGATTTTTCGGAGGACCGTGTGCACGCCGGGCGCCATCGTCCCGTCAACTTTTGCTCAAATTCGCACGACAGTGCCGTCTCGACATTTTACTGCTAATTCCAGGTCCGCAGCTTCATATCATATCCCTATCTCTATTTATAAGTGAATCTTTCTTGCTTCTACATGCATTCCTAGTTCAATCTTTCTATCTACATTCTTTACAAAAGAGGGTATCCTTGCTATCACAACCCTTGAAACTCATATAGAATCCAATCTTGCATTGCGTGGGATTGGATCTTGTGGGTTTCAACCCCTCTTTTGAATGTAAAGTCCCTCCTAAGTGAAAACCATCAACCCTAGTGACTCTCCCTTCTCTCTCCTTGGAGTTGGGGAGGGGAGAACAACTAGGGTTCAATTTTTCCGCTTTACACTAATAAAGAAGAAGGCGAGATTGAGTAGCTGCAGATAGGGAGTGCAACCGAAATGTAGATGCCTCATATGGAAACAGTTTAAGGTTGGTGACATGATTTCATCAAGCTTCCTACTGGTAAGTATAGAGAACCGGTAAGAGAGCAATGAGGCAAAGTGGTGTGCTCCTATTTGATGAAGATGAGCATGTTGTGGTTTGGAAAAATGAAGTGACCGAGCAAAGGTGTACCACCAACAGAGCTACAAAGTCTAGACTTGAAGGTTGACCGATTAGGGTATAACTACCAGGGTTAGTGAACCAGTAGATGAGCCCGGTTGTATGTTGTGGTTGGTGATAGAGTCCAAACTAACATGGTGACCGAGCTGAGGTGCATGCCGACAGAGATGCCACGTGGAGTCCAAGTGTCAAACAAATGAACTGTGCATTGTCGGTGAGGTAGTTGGTGACTAGTCGACATTAATATCGATAGTGGATATCACGGGTCGAGAATAGAAGGATGCGACTCGAGATAGATCATAGGACAGACATCTAATTTGTTTGCATCATGATCGATGTAGTGTGTCTAGGTGTGATCGAGGTAGGTGAAGATAACTGTGTGATCGCTTCATTGTGGTTGACAAGTGCAGATTGACAAAGAGGTCATTTTTTCTAAATATGGCAAACGCATGTTGGTAGCTACATGATTGGCGGAGTTGATTGATCCATTATAGGAGGTAAATCTCTAGAATGAGATCTGATTGGATTTGGTTTTCCTCGAGGTTGATGAAAGAACCCTAGCACGCCAAAGGTTTACATGTTGGTCATGGCGGTAAAACACACATATAAATATGTTGACTAAATATTGAAGATGATTGATGCTGCCAGATGATTAGGTGTCGGATGTTGAAGAGTGGAGTGTGAAAGTGTAGCAGAGAGACAACCAGTCAAAGATTTCATCAAAGATAATAGAGACTGAGTGTTGGAGGTGCAATCGGTGAGAGGGTTTAGCAGAGGCTTAACCGGAAAGGTCAGAGTGACTGGTAAACTGCAAAGTGAGTTGCAGTGGTGTAAACCTATGGTGCTAGAACCTGCAGAAAGGTAGAGAAGGTGTTGTAGTGCAGTGGAAGTGTCAGTGAAGATCTGGCAAGGCAAGATTAGAGTAGCGTTTAACTGGTAAGATGAGAACCGGTAAAGATTAGAGTGGAGAGAATTGGCAGAGTGAAGATTACCGGTAGTAGCAAGTAGCAGTGAATCTGATTGAGAAGAGAGCCGACAGAGACAAAGTAGAGGAGGAGCCAGAGAAGGTGAGTAGAGAATAGACAAAAAATCGAATAGAGGTAAACTGGTGAAGAGATATGTGTGAGAGTTATAAAGCTCTTTTGTAACAAGACTATTACTATTTTTTTATATATGTTATTGTATATCATTGAGTTGGAGCTCGGTGTAGGGGTTGGTGCTCCTTGGGTTGGTGCCCTAAAATTAGGGGTTGGTGCTCCTTGGGTTGGTTCCCTAAATCAGGGGTTGGTGCTCCTTGGATTGGTACCCTAAACTTTGTAATCAGTGTTTATTGTGAGGCTGGATTGGAGCAGTAGTCTCTAGCAACATTTCTCACCAAGGTTTTTCCCATGCTAGTTTTTCCTCGTACATCTGGTGTTATGTGATGTTTCTTTTGTGTGTGGTTGCACTTGTGATATCCTCCCCTATCTCACTGGCATGTTTACTTTGTGATTAGATCTACCAATAGGTACACACACATAGGATTAAAAAGGTTAAAGTTTGGAAACCACTTATTCATCCCCCCTCTCAGTGGCATCTTGTGTTCAACATGGATATTCTCATGGACAACAATAATATCATCTAAAATTTGTGTACCAGGAACAAAACCATTTTGATGCTTCGAAATCAAAGAGGGCAAAAAATGTTTAAGCCTAAACACAATGATCTTAGTAAATATTTTATAGATCGAGTTACGTAAACTAATGGATCTAAAGTCCTTAAAGGAACTAGCGTTAGGTTTCTTAGGGATCGGGACAAAAAAAGTGGCATTTAGTTCCTTAAGAAGCGATTTGGAACCAAAGAACTCTCTTGCAGCATCCACAACATCCAAACCAATAATTTGCCAAAAGGTTTGAAAAAAGAACATTAGGAAGCCATCAGAGCTAGGAACTTTATTACCTTCAAAGATGAAGACTGCAACTCTAACCTCATCATGAGATGGGATTTTGGTTAGCTCCTTATTCATGTCCTGGGAGATAGTACGTCTAAACTCCCGTAGGATCTCATCTTGAGCATTAACACCAAGAGGGCCATAATGTGAAAGAAGAGCAGAAAAATGTCTAATGGCTTCCTGGTTCAACTCCTCCTACTTATCAATCCAGCAATGATCCACCAAAATTTTATTGATTCTATTTGAAGCCCTATTTTTTAGGGTAGTCATATGAAAAACCTTCGTGTTTTTGTCACTAGATTTGAGCCATAAAGCTCTAGACCTCTACTTCTAGATTTCCTCCTCCTTAGAGATGATATCATGAATCTTGGTAAACAATTCAACTTCTTTGTCCATAACTATAGGATCATACCCCACATCTTGAATCTGAGACTGGACATCATCGAAATCTTTCTTGAGCTTCTCTTTTATCTGAAAAATATTGCTGAAGGATGATTTATTCCAGAGTTGGATATTGGACTTGACATTGGATAGTTTCTTCGCCACTCTAAACATTGCAGTTCCCTGAATGTCAACATTCCACCATTTAGAAATATTGTCATGAATATCTGGAGCTAAAAGCCACATCTTCTCAAACTTGAAGGGGAAGACCTTCCTCTTGATCAAAGGGGATATACTCAGACAAATTGGGAAATGATCCAATCCAATTCTGGATAACACATTTAATCTACAAGAAGCATCATGAATCCACTCAGGAGAAATAATAGCTCTATCTAGTCTGACTTGGATGAGGTCCCCCCCACTTCTTCTATTGAACCAAGTGAATTTATCCCCAAGGAGATCAAGGTCTAACAAACCCAGAGAATTAATCATATCCGCCAAGTCCTGCCTACTTTCATCTGAAATAGGCATCCCACTAGCCTTTTCCATACTAGATAATGGGGTATTAAACTCCCGCAATAGAATCCATTTCTCATTTGGGAAAGCCATTCTAGCATTAATGATAGAGGACCAGAGCATTTTTCTAGCATTTTTCCCATTTGGGGCATATATATTAGATATGATCCAAGATGACCCATCAGATTGACTAGTAAATCTAGTGGTAATGTGATTAGGAGAGGTAAAGACAACCTTACCCAAAATCCATCTAGGATTCTACAAAGTGGCAATACCACCAGAATCCCCATCAACATCAGCACAATGAGTTCCACACTCTCCGAAAAACAACCAAACATTTTGGTTTCTTGAACAAGATGTATATCTGGCTTGTGACCTCTAACCAAGTTGGATATAAGATCATGTTTGTGGGGATGATTCAATCCCCTAATATTCTATGAAATGACTTTCATTTGATTGGATGGGGGGAACCAATCCCCATGTCTTGTAGTGTTCTTTGGACTCCATCAACAATGGAAGCCTGACTATGCTTGTCTCTGCTAATCGCATTGGGAGGCCTCCCCACTGCCCTCAAATCAGATCCACAATCCGCCTTTTGTCTGTTTGTAGTCTTAACACCACTAGGAACCGGTATTAATAAATGACCATTTGGGGAGTTCATTTTTCTATGCTTAGCTTTAACCTCAATAAACGGTTTTGGATTATCATCATCTGTGGTCACGTCATCGGTAATATTTGAATCCAATGAGTTCCCAACTTCAACAACAAGGTGGATGGAAGGATCCAGTTTCCTATAAACCTCCATCACAAATTAATCCCCATAAGAAATCTCCTCAGGCTTCAAACTTCCCCTTGCATCCCCCCTTCATTCAAGGGCTCTAGGTTTAAAAGATTTGGATCTAGTCCATCCTGAACACACTAGATATTATTCACTCCATCCATACATGGAGGGGGAGCCAAGGGAAGGGACTCCACCAAATCCACCCCCTTTGTTTCATCTTTCTTCTTCTAGGTCGTCTTAGGCTTAGGCTTAGAAGGGCATTCCCTAGCCCAATGACCAACTTTTTTACAATGGAAGCTTGAGCAAAGGGAATAGATTCATACTCTACTTTTTGAACCCATCTACCCAGTTTAGAGAAGAGGTCAATCTCCTTCGGCAAATTAGCAAATTGTTTAACATTCACACAGATTCTAGCATACACCAGGCGCCTCTTCGTAGAGGTCATTAGGTCAACTAAAAGGAGCTCACCAAAGCACACAACAATCCCAACAAATATTTCTTTGCCCCAAAACTCCATAAGAAAACTTGGTAGCCGCACTCAAATAGGGGCCTCATTACATTCCCATTCCTTCGGGTTAAAGCCTGCTTCCCATTTCTTGAGAGCCAATGATGATTTGTCTAACATCCAAGGACCACCCGCTAAGACAAATTGAAGGTCCTCCTCACAAGCAAAGGAGAAGGAGAAAAAACCGTTAGACATGGCCACCACATCAATCTGACCCTTTCCCTTCCATTTCCGGGACACCCAATCCCTAACAGCTTCAATATTAGGTCGAGGGCCAATAAACTTGCCAACCAAGACAGAGGCCAGATTAGCCATATTCCTTTCCACGATACAATCTGGAATAGAAATGGAACAAGAACTAGACTCCGAGTCCACTTTATGGGGAATAGGCACAATAGCCTTGCCTTTGAGGTTTGACGCAAACAAAGTAGACCATTTTCTATTGTAGTCCAGAGATCCCAGTTTCCTGAGAATCTCCATAGACTTCCTCGGACCCTCCCCGCCACAAGGTAAAACAGTAGAGTCATCTTTTTCTTTTGGTTGTACCGGCAAGGTGCCCCCATCCCAAATCTCATTGAGAGTTCCATTAGAAGCTTCGGATTTCATTTCTCTCATGGTGGAAATCACGTGGGAACCTCTGGAACCTACATCACCCGATCTTCCCGCTTCTGCTCCATTTGAATTCAAACTAGTCGCTCCAGTCGTTCCCACCTCTCCCATCGCTCCCAATATTGTTATAAATACACAACAATTATTAGAAAGTTATTAGTACTTTTTTCTAATATTATTGATAGAATTATCCAAATATAATTTTTGTATTAATTGAAATAATTTTTTATTTTAAAATATCAATAATTTATATATTTACCATCCCTATTAATATTGTATTTTTAAGTGTTATCAAAATTGTACATGTTAAATCTAATTTTCAACCAAGAACATTTTAATCATATTATTGTATCATTAAATTTATACTTTTAATTTGTAAAATTTGTTTGATTTATATTTATAAACCTGGTCAATTCCCTATCCTAATGTGACACAAAGATGAAAAATTATAGTGAAATTAGGTGATCTTTCAACCGTGGAAATGGGTTATTGACCAATGTAAAACCCATCATAGGTAGATGCTTTTTTCCCATATGCATAGATGAACACGCAAAAACCCTAACGTGAAGTGTTTTTAGGAGCAGCACATGTTCTTTCACAATAGAATTATAACAAATTGACTTGAACATCGAGCGGGGAACTATTTCTTCCTTGTCGTACTTAAAAGCATGGATTGAAAAACCATTTACTGTCTTTTAGAGTTTTCATTCAAAACAAGTATTCTCTCATCATCATATTCATGCTTTTCTTCTTCCCCAAGTATGCATAAACATTTGTAATAGTAAAATTACCATTTTCAAGAGATATAGGACAACCTTTTTCGATTGAATAACCAGTGGAATTTAATTTCATATTATCTGGAGGGGCCACAATATAATTCGAATCCAAGGCCAGTGAATGACAGGAAGATGGAACTTCACAACAGTATATAGCTGTCAAGTGGTCCAAGAATACTTCAATCTCAACATCAAACAAATAAAAAAAGGAATAAAGATTGTTTACATGGAAGCGTAATCAACCATATGAAGGGCATATTCTAATGTGTTTCAAGACAAGGAATGGACTGAACAATAAATTTATATCACGTCACATGAAAAAAGAGAATGGCGGGTGCTTTTTAGTCGAGGACAATCGGCATATTTTTTAAAGCTAATGCTTTACGGATAAATTAAGCAGTAAAACAACTTTTAGCCACGCCTCTGAAGACTACAGATTTCATAGCCTTGAAAATAATCATTGTGGAATGTGGGGCAGACGGCTGATGACGAAATGTTCTTGGATTTTATGTACAGGGGGCTAATCAAGAGATTTTTATTATTTTCTAGGGTTTTAAAACATTGTTTAGTCCTTGATTTCTGGGGTTGTTAAAAATGACTCCTCCTTCCCTCGTCTAGTGGAACAAAACTTCCGGGAAACCCACAAAACAACACGTAGATTAGGTGACAGCACAATAGACAACTACTTTTAAAAATACTAAAGGAGATGAATCATAATGCGTGTTCCTGTCTAGATCCAACTGCCTTAATTACACTTACCCATGGCAGGTTAGAACGTATTAGGAAAGACTCCTTTTCTTTATTATTTGATTCTTACCAAATCGTCTTATTAACAGTTCCTTCTTCTCATTTCCTCCACATGGGTTTACAGGATCTTCTGAGTAGAGCCGACAAAACTACGACAATAGAACGCTGGTACTTTTTCTTGGAGGCCCATTTTACAGCAGCCTTTTGCTTGGGCTTGGTGGTCCTTTAAGCTTGAAGGACTAGATAAGAGGCTATAAGTAAAAATCAAGTGCTTGAAGAATTAGCACCGTTCGTTCAAGCACTGGGACAGCATGGAGAATAGTAAGAGTTTGCTTATTGCTTTCATTGTGATTGTGTGCATTTTAAGCAAGATTGAAGGACAGGGGCTCAAATTAGGGTTCTACGACAGTGTCTGCCCACAAGCCGAAAAGATTATACTAAATTTTGCTAAAAAGCATATTAGCTTGGTTCCAGAGATGGCTGCTCCCCTCCTCAGGATGCATTTCCATGACTGCTTTGTTAGGGTTAGTATATATATAACAGCTGGTCTCTATTACTGCTTTGTTAGGGTTAGTATATATATAACAACTGGTCTTTATTACTGCTTTGAGTTACTATACTGAAAAGTTTCAGATCTCGGTAATATTTTATGATCTAACAGGGATGCGATGGATCTGTGCTGTTGAATTCTACCAATAGTACTGCAGAAAAGAATGCAACTCCAAATCTTACGATCAGGGGATTTGATCTTATAGATAAGGCCAAGACTGCTGTAGAGAAGCAGTGCCCAGGGGTTGTCTCATGCGCCGACATTATTGCATTGATGGCCAGAGATTCTATATTGGTTGCTGTAAGAACATGTTTCTTTAATTTATTCGTGTTGTCATTTTAACAGAGGCTTTTTTGGGGGCCAAGATCTGGAAAAAGTTTTGTGCAGGTGTTTTGATTTTTTTTGTTGGTATTTGGTGTTTAATTGTTTGTTTCTTTGTTGGGGTGAAAATGTTTTTGGAGCTTGATCTTGCTGTAATAAAATGTTTGATGTAGCATGGAAGGCCATTTTGGAACGTTCCAACTGGTCGCAGAGATGGACGAATATCAAATGCATCAGAAGCATTGTCAAATATTCCTGCCCCTACTTCCAACTTCTCGCAGCTCAATACTTCTTTTGCCAACAAAGGATTGAGCGTGAAAGATCTTGTCATTTTATCGGGTAATTACCAAATACTCCCCATTTTCAGCATTAAACTCGGTAGTACTTTGTGTTTGATATTGAATGTTTTTATTTTTCATCTCTCTATTAACATTCAGATCATATTTAATTTTCTATTATTAATGATCTATCATTAGTATTTTGATAATCATAAGTATATATTCTTCCTGATTTTATTTTTAATATCTATTTTGTTTTCTAATTAAAATTAGAGATAATTATTTGAGGAAAAATATTTATGTTCACAGATGAAAAATGTAGGTTAGAATGTGGTAATAAGCATTGAAATTAAGGTAGTAATTTTAGAAAAAATATTGTACCTTTAAAAAAATTAATATATCAAATATTTATCTCACACACATATATAGAAGTTAATGTATAATTATTTACAACAAAAAAATTACTAACAATAAAAATTAAATAAGACAATGAAATTAGTGTTAATAAATATCATGATGAATGCAAGTTGTGGTAATTTTATCATAGAATGAATAGAGTAATGATTATCTAGATAAAATAATTCTAAGAAAAAACAATAGATTTCTTTTAGAATTTCTAATAAAAATTTGAAGCAATGATTTCTAAATAATAAGAAAAATAATGTACACATACTTCTAATAGGAATTGAAAATCTAAATAAATTGATTTTTTAAATAAAATATAAATTTAAAAAATTTATTAAAAATTATTACTCATTTGATGTTTTCATTTTCACAATTTATTATATGATTTATTCTATTCAACTATTGACTATATATACATATACATATACATATATATACATACACACATATATACTTGAATGACTGTTTTTATTCTTTCCTATTATTTTTTATTTTTTTAAGAAACAAAAATATAAAGTCTTAATCCTACAAAACATTTTAAAAATTTATAGACATCACCTAAATGACCTATGAACATAAACTATGCCTTGTTTAATTTTCAAACTAAATAAAATTTAATATTCAACTTTTTTCCTATATAATTTTTTAATATATATGATTTTTTTTATACAAAATAAAACATCTTTTTTTTCTTTAGAAACAAAAATATAAAGTCTCAATCCACGTCACCTAAATAACATAAACTCTTGTTTAGTTTTCAAACTAAATAAAAGTAAAGTTTATATTTCACATCATCACCATTCAAAATATCAGTTAAATACATGAAATCTTCTTAAAGTGCCAGCCATATAATTTTTCTGTAATTTTACATTATTCAATATTTAATTTGAAGCACGAACAACCCATCTACTCCAAGTTCAATAATGCCATGACCCTCTATTATTGTTCTTATTATAATAATTGATGGTCAAAAATGTTGTTTAACTCTACCTTCTAGAGAATTGCACAATATCAAATCGAATTGACATCTTATTATTACGAGGGAACAACTTTTTGTAATAGTTGTTCATATATTTTTTTAAAATAATTTGTCTATTTTAAATGTTTAGTATATAATAAAATTATATTTTTTATTTTGTAATTTTGAAAAAGAGGTAGCAAATTCAAATCTCTCGAAAGTAAAATATATTCTTTGTTGCAGCACGTTTAAGTGTTTCCCACAAAAAATACCAAATAATTCCATCTGTCTAGACTATAAAAAAATCTTTTTATTTCTTATTCAAATGATGGGCATGAATACTTTTGTGCTGTGAAGGTGCCCACACAATTGGAATCGCCCACTGTAGTTCGTTCAATACCAGGCTTTACAACTTCTCTGGAAACGGGGATTCAGACGTGGACCCCTCCATGGACAAATTCTATGTAGCCAATCTCAAGAAAAACAAATGCAAGAACTCCACCGACAATTCAACTATAGTTGAAATGGACCCAGGGAGCTTTAAGACTTTTGATCTGAGCTACTACCGGCTTGTGAAGAAAAGGAGGGGTCTTTTTCAGTCAGACGCTGCACTGCTTACAGACGCAAACGCCAAAGCATATATTGACCAAGAGCTTGCCAATACAAAGGCCACGTTTTTCAGTCAGTTTGCAAAATCAATGGAAAAGATGGGACGAGTAGGTGTCCTCACTGGAAGTGCAGGAGAGATCAGAAAGCAGTGCGCTTTTGTCAATTGAATTCATCTTTTATAGCAATGTAATTCTTCATTCATTTGCAAAGTTGTTGATGTTGCACTGTTTAAACTCAATAATTGTTCAGGTTGTACTATTTTAGCTCCCTAATATGTTTTGAATATATATTTTGATGTTACTTTTTAAGTTTGGTTTGGTTTTCCATGTCAGAGATAAGGGTCTCCACCATGCAAATTTTCCTTACTTTTCCCCTGATACAGATTAGATCCATGACACTATTTGTATAGTGTTGCCATTAATTACAAGCTTTGGCAGTTCTTATAAAGTTGTACTTCTTTAGCTTTGCTGCATTAGTTTTAAGACAGGTTTCAATCTGTACGAAGAATAATTTCAATTATTTTGCAAGAGAGGACTGTGAAGTGATGGCATCTTGACCGTAATTCATTTGGACTTTTATATGTGCCTTTAAATTACTTATCATTGTTTAATATAAATAAGATGTAAAATTAATACTAATTGTCTGATTATTAAATTTATTAATATTTCAATTAAATATTCATAATTTTCTTTATAGTAATATAATTATATTTCAACGTTATCTGTAGGTTTTCAAGTGTTCCCTACTAACTTGTACATCTACATTCACAGCTAGAACAGCTGATTCCACTGTCTGCATACATTTGTGTATTGAAGCAAACAATCTCTTTAATGATGGTCAACACCATCACTTGCTTAATTTTTTTTAAGTACATGAATGCTTGCATCTTTCTGCACACTTTAATTTCAAGAAAGGCAGTACAAAATGAAATTGTAATTGATGATCAATTCTCTATGAAGAAGAAGCAATCCTGAGCCAAATAGAGCTACCTGTATTATGTGATCCAAGGGATAAGGGATATTTTTCACTTACAATCAGTTGTTGACACGTGGCGTGTTCAAATTAGAGAATTTCAAACTATTTGACAAAATTGTTATCCATGGGTTTGGATCCCATAACCTCCTCCTTACAAGTGGGCACTTCCACCGCAATGCCACGTGTCCTCTTTATTGTTTTAAGTGGTAAAGTTTCTTTTGTCCAATGCGGATAGGGACAAAACTAGCGTGTGGTTTGCCTGGGGGTTGAGCCTGTGACCCCACGCGGCCCAAAATAAGCTGCGGCCGATGTGCCTCTAAGGGCTTCACAGTTTACTGCGGAGGTCACTTTATTTAAACAATCTTCATCAGCCAATCCTTATGTAAATAGGGGTCTTGGTAAAAACAAACCCCTAAAATATGAAGATTGTTTGAACCCCTAAAATGGTAAAGGGGTCTATTCGTACCTTATTGTTAGGGGAGAAGATTATTTTTGTAGTTATTTGTTTTAGCCTAATTTGGGCTAAATTTGTGTATAAAAAGGGGTTAAAAAGCCTTTGTAGACATTCAGGTGATGAGAAGGAGAGATTTCTCTAGAGACTTTGTTATCAATCCGGTACATCAGAATGTTGTGATGCTGTTGTACTTGAAGGGAAAGATATTGTGCCGGTTGTAATTAATTATTGGAGCTAATCGGATCGGTCCCCCTATTGGAGCAGGACCCAGAGACATAGTCCATCAGGATGAACTCCGTTATCAACTGTGTTTTGTCTTCTATCTTTCTACTCTCTTTCTTTCATTTCATTACCTTTATTATGCTTTATTCATTTAAGAATTATTATGTTAATTCGCTCAAATTAAAGCTTTGAATTAACTTATGTAATTGCTATAAGCATTAATTATGCAATAGTCATAGATCCTAATCAAATCAAGTTTGGTATCAGAGCTTTATTTGACTAGTATTGCAGAATTGAATGCTAACAAGATCCAGGATTCAACGAGGCGAAGTCAAGCTTGAAGAATATAATCCTGAGATTGGAAAACGAAGAACTAATCCACCATCACAGATGGAAGGAAAAGGTGGTGGAGAAGGTTCTGGAGACAAAAGTATTCAGAAGACTCTTCAGAATTTGGAAACCATTGTACAAGTTTTAGTACAGGAGAGAGAGGACAAGATGCGAAGACATGCAGCTCGTGAGAACAAAGGAAAAAGACCAGGAGGTGACCGTGAGCCTCCAAAAACACCCCCATCTCCTTCTTCTCCTTCTTCCCCGTCTTCTCCCTCTTCTACTCATTCTGAGTCTTCTTCTCTTTTCAAGAGTTCACATAAGCCTAAGATTAAATTGGATGTAAAATTTGATCTACCAAACTATTGTGGGGAATTAAATGTTGAAAAATTAGATGATTGGATTCAATAGGTTGAAGTCTATTGTAGAGTCCAAAACCTCTTAGATGATGCCGATAGGATCCAGTTAGCTACTCTTCAGTTAGGAGGTACATCTCTAACCTGGTGGGAGAGTAGAATTCGGGATGGGTCTTCACAACATGGTAAAATCAATTTAACTTGGTCAGACTTTGTTAATGCTCTCAAGAAGCAATTCTAACCCCTAGGCCATATGCAATAGCTAATGATGAGCTGGCAACTTTTTAGGCAAGGGAAAGGTCAGTCTGTCCAGGATTACACCCATGAATTCAGAAAGAAGGCTATTGCATTAAATGTTCCATTGTATACCCAGGACACATTGCTTAAGTACATAGGTGGTCTTCACTCTTATCTGAGACATTCAATTTTGGTCTTGAATCCTAGTAACTTAGATGAAGTCTGTGTTCAAGCCACACACCTAGAGTCAAGAGGTAAGGGTTCTTTTATTGATAAGTCTGATAAGAAGCCATCTAAGTCTGAGAAAAAATCCCAAAACAAAGGGAAGGGGAAAAAGACAGCTACAGTGAAGAAAGAGGGTGAAAAACCCACATGCTCACATTGCAAGAAAGAAGGGCATGATGATTCTAGGTGCTAGAAGCTGCACCCTTAAAAGAGGCCAAAGAGATATGGTGGAAACAAAGACAAACAAAATATTGCTGCTATAGTTCAACAGGATCTTGGATCTGACTCTGGAGATGAGACAAAGATCATTGCTACTGGAATCCAAGGTAAAGAAAAAGGTAGATCTCTCTCATCAGCTACAAGTTCTTCTAATATAAGTGCAAGTACAAGTAAAGATTCTGCTCCTAAGAATGATAAGCAAAGGAATGAATTATTTCATATTCGGGTTGTTATCAAACATACTAAAGTTGATACATTATTTGATACGGGTTCTCAAGTTAACTTGATATCTGAAGAAATTGTTAAAAAGCTTAACTTGACTACAATACCTCATCCGAAACCATACCCTCTGGGATGGGTTTGCAATGATGCACAATTGCAAGTAACTAAACAATGTAAGATAAGATTTGCTATCACTGCAAACTTTGTAGATGAGGTAGAAGCTGATGCAGTCCCTTTAGATATTTGTGGTCTTGTACTTGGGAGTCCCTATTTGTATGATCAACAAGCTATCTTCTATAGAGGGGAGAACAAATACCATCTTCTTAAAGATAAGGTTGAATATATTATACAGGCACATAAGGTAAAGATTAATCTTGCACTAGTTAATGTTGGTCAAATGAAAAGGTTAGTCAACTCTAGTAAGAACTTTGTATTAATGCTTGTAAAAGCCAAAGAGTAAGAAACATCTGAGGCATTTAAAGGATGTGATCCTAAACATAAGGCTAAAATGGTCAAAGTTGTTTCTGCTTACGATGACTTGTTTTAGAAACCAAAAGGATTGCCTCCTAAGAGAGAGATACAACATGAGATCCAGTTGCAATAATCCTAAGAGAGAGATACAACATGAGATCCAGTTGCAATAGGATGTGCCACTTCCAAACATTGGCATGTACCGGTTATCAGTCTTGCAAAATGAAGAGATCAAAAAGCAGGTTCAAGAGCTGGTTGAGAGAGGAGTTATTCGTCCTAGTACATCTCCTTGCGGTTCTCCTATTGTGTTGGTTCCAAAAAAAGATGGGACTTGGAGAATGTGCATCGACTATAGGGCTCTGAACAAGATAACGATAAAGAACAGGTACCCTCTTCCTAGAATTGATGATTTACTTGACCAGTTGAAACATGCAATTTATTTCACTAAGTTAGACTTGCATAGTGGATATCATTAGATACAAATTGCAAGAAATGATATTTGGAAAACTGTTTTTAAGACAAAACAAGGACTTTACAAGTGGTTGGTTATGCCCTTCGGGCTTTGTAATGCACCAGCTACATTCATGAGAGTCATGAATGATGTCTTTCATCCTTTTATTGATGATTTTGTCATAGTCTACCTAGATGATATTCTTGTATTTAGCAAGTCTTGGGAAGATCATGTAATTCATGTTAAAAAAGTCTTGGATGTACTGAGGAAAGAAAAACTTTTTGTAAAGATGTCTAAATGCAATTTCGCTAAGACATCCTTAGTGTACCTAGGCTATGTCGTAGGGAATGGTCAACTGAAAGTAGACCATGCAAAGGTACATTGTATTGTAAAATGGCCTAAGCCAAGTACAGTCATAGAAGTCAGGAGTTTCTTAGGTGCAATTCAGTACTGGAGGAAGTTCATTGCAAACTTCTCTTTTATTGCATCACCATTGCATGCATTGACCAGTACGAAGGCAACTTTTCAGTGGGGAGGTCCACAACAGAAGGCTTTCAACACCTTGAAGGAAAAGTTGAGCACTGCACCAGTTCTGGCTTTACCAGATTTACATCAACCATTTGAGATCGAGACAGATGCTAGCGGGTTTGCCATGGGAGCTGTACTCATGAAAGGAGGTAAACCAGTCAGCTACCACTCTAAAACTTTTTTAGGCGTAGTAAGTAACTATCCCACTTATGATAAGGAACTTTATGCTTTAGTTCAGAGTGTTAAGAAATGGAAACACTACTTAATGGGCAAAGAAACTATAATCCACACTGATCATCAGCCACTTCAGTATTTGCACTCACAGTCTAAACTACAACAAAGTAGGCATTTTAGGTGGATGGCTTTTCTTCAACAGTTTCATTTGGTGATTAAGTATAAGAAAGGTGCCCATAACAAAGTAGCAGATATGCTCTCTAGGCCTTCGGTTAAGAATGCTTTGATAATCCTTAAAAATAGTTCCATGGTTCATGAAAGTTTTCAGGAACAATATGCTGATGATGAGAACTTTAAGGACATATATGCAACTCTAATCTAGGGTAAACATGTAGAAGAAAAAGATTACTATGTGCAGGATAACTTGTTGTACCACTTGGGTAAATTATGCATTCCTAAAGATGAATAGGCATAGGTGATTCGAGAAGCACATACCTCTTTGATTGCAGGACATTTCGGGGTAAGTAAAACATTGGTTCAATTGCAGAAGTATTGTTACTGGCCTCATATGCAGGAAACTGTTACAAAGTATATAAAGGGATGTGTAATGTGTGTAACCAGTAAACCAAGTAATAGGAAATTGGGTTTGTATACACCATTACCTGTACCATCCCATCCATGGGAAAGTGTGTCTATGGACTTTGTGGGAGGTTTACCTATGTCTAGGAAAGGACATGATTATTTGTATGTTGTTGTTGATCGATTCAACAAAATGTGTATTCTAATGCCTTGTAAGAAACAGGTCACTACTGAACTAACAGCTCATATGTACTTCCAATTTGTATGGGTTCATTTTGGGTTACCTACTTCTATTGTATCGGATCAAGATTCTCGTTTCTTAGGGGAATTTTGGACATCTTTGTGGGGACTCATGGACACCAAGTTGAAGAAGAGTACAACCTTCCATCCGCAGACTAACGGACAGATAAAGGTAGTCAACAGGACAGTTGTTCATCTGCTTAGAGGTTACTGTAGCAAGCATCCTAAGTTGTGGGATGAGAATCTTTATTATGTGCAGCATGCTTACAACCATGCATCACATTCTTCTACAAAGAGGTCTCCTTTTGAGACTTGCTTCGGTTACTTGCCAAGAACATCGATGGACTTTGCCTTTGGAAAAGATGATGTTGAAGATGGACGTCATGATGCAGAGAAGGCTTTGAAGTTCATTCAAAAAGTCCAAGCAGTTCATCAGGCAGTAGAAGCTCAGTTGGAGAAGAGCCAAGCCAAATACAAGGCTCGACATGACAAGCATCGCATAGATCATCATTTTCAGATTTGTGACCGTGTTTGGTTACATATCAACAAGGAAAGGATGCAAGGTGAAGGTAAGAAGCTTAAGCCTATCAGATATGGTCCCTTTGAGATCTTGGAAAAGATCGGTACCAATGCCTTTCACCTTAATCTTCCTCCATATATGCAAATTTACTCAGTTGTAAATGTAGAAAATCTGAAGTCGTATGAGCCTCCAATGATATTCGATGAAGAGGCTAATATTCAAGTTCCTTCAGTTGATGACCTTGCACCTAAGTATATGTCAAAGCTGCCAGAGGATGTCATTCTTGACAGAAATGTCAAATCTTCAAAAAGAGGTGCTATTGAGTACCTTAAAGTGGGACGAAAAGGAATGCATCCTGGTAAGGCAAAATGGATGGAGATTGGTAAAGTGAGGGAGCTATACCCTCACCTACTTTCTGAGTAATCAAGCTTTCGGAGGTCCAAAAGCTCTCCAGTGGGGAGGCCTGATCCAAGGGATATTTTTCACTTAAAATTTAAGTATCTTCAATGCTCCAAAAATCAGCTCAACCAATCAGTGGTTGACACGTGGCGTGTTGAAATTAGAGAATTTTAAACTATTTGACAAAATTTTTATCCATGGGTTTTGATCTTGTAACCTCCTCCTTACAAGTCGGCACTTCCACCGCTATGCCACATGTCCTCTTTACTGTTTTAAGTGGTAAAGTTTGTTTTATCCAATGCGGATAGGGACAACACTAGTGTGTGGCTTGCGTGGAGGTTGAGCCTGTGACCCCACGTGGCCCAAAATAGGCTGCGACCGATGCGCCTCTGAGGGCCTCAGAGTTAATTGCGGAGGTCACTTTATTTAAACAATCTTCATCAGCCAATCCTTATGTAAATAGGGATCTTGGTAAAAACAAACCCCTAAAATATGAAGATTGTTTGAACCCCTAAAATGGTAAAGGGGTCTATTCGTACCTTATTGTTAGGGGAGAAGATTATTTTTATAGTTATTTGTTTTAGCCTAATTTTGGCTAAATTTGTGTATAAAAAGGGGGTAAAAAGCCTTTGTAGACATTCAGGTGATGAGAAGGAGAGATTTCTCTAGAGACTTTGTTATCAATCCTGTACATTAGAATGTTGTGATGTTGTTGTACTTGAAGGGAAAGCTATTGTGCCAATTGTAATTAATTATTGGAGCTAATCGGATCGGTCCCCCTATTGGAGCAGGACCCAAAGACGTAGACCACCAGGACGAACTCCGTTATCAACTGTGTTTTATCTTCTATCTTTCTACTCTCTTTCTTTCAGTTCATTACCTTTATTATGCTTTATTCATTTAAGAATTATTATGTTAATTCGCTCAAATTAAAGCTTTAAATTAACTTATGTAATTGCTATAAGCATTCATTATGCAATAGTCATAGATCCTAATCAGATCATTATGTCATCTAGAGCCCTAAGAAACTAGTTTGCAATCAAAATATCTACCATCTGTTTTACCCATTTTTTAATTTCCCTAGATCAAGTAAAATGACTACAAACATTAATGACATATCACAATTCACATGACGATGGTCTAAGATCATCTCTAATGTGCAGGTCTAAATTGTTTCCTTGTATTTTGATGATTGTTTGACAATATGCCAATGGTTGAACCTGGTATTTTACTAAATTTATCCTTTGTTCTATGTATGCTAATTTGATTGAATATTTAATGGATTGTCTCTTATGTAATAATATAAATTAATCTATTATTGATATACTTTTCAATAAATTTACATAATATTATAAATTTTGAATCTTAATATCTAATTATATAGACTAGCACTTGCATCCAAAGGAGGTGCAAGGGTTGTTTTCATAGTACATATTTTCTTACGAAGCAACTTCATCGTGGAGATATGTTCAATAATGTTTAGAATATCGAAATAAAAATTGTGATACAAAAATAAATAATAATAAGACTAACTCCATTTCTATGTGATTAAATTATTATTGATTTTTAATATTACTTTGTTTATGACCCTTTCATGGTTCATGTGCTATGATAACCACAATCTTTTTCCCACTCATAGATACTTGCTTGGAGATAGCTTTTGACACCCAAGACATAATTGATGAATGTTCTGCTCAGCCTTTGTATTGCAATAGGGGAAGATTATCATAGTTCCAATAACCATTCACTTCTTGTGTGTCCAACCCTTCAATTATTGACTTTAAAGAAACCAAAAAAATTGATAACTAAAAGTTCGTTAATAAATTTCACTTTTTAAACTTTTTTGGATTTTAATTGGCCCATTGCACACTACTACTATGGTATATATGCATGACTATTGGATCATTTGTGCATAAATATTGATAATTTTAAGTGCACAATTATTGGGACATCTTGAGTAGGTATTGGACAACACTTTGAGATGCTTATTTTTTAACCCTTACACATATAACTTATCCCATGGTGTGTGTTGGTACTATCTACAAACCAAAACAATAGCTATAAGCAATTAAATCGCATACAAAAACATTTAAAAAAAATCTTCAAAATATGATGCAAATTGCATGAAATTAACTATACTACTAATAGACTTCCCCTACCCCTCAATCCAATAAATTATTCTTCCAATATAAGATGGAGAAGAGGATTAGAGATCTGAAATATAGGATGAGTTGTACAATTCAAACTGCACAAGAGCTCAAGCTTGTTCATCATGCGTTGCATTTAAATCAGCCTTCAACTACTGCTTCCGTTAAAGATAGAGTGGAAACTATGTTGGGAAAGTAAAACATAAGTAAAAGAAAATCATCAGCAAAAGTAAAACAGTAAAAAATGAAACAATAAACAAACCGATGATTTTTTTGTTCTTCAATGAGTTGTGTGCTCCGAACTGTTTGTATTTTGATCCACATGATTTACTCTACTTGTAGACAAACTTGTGGTGATCTAGATCAAAATCCATAAATGAATCTGCCTACTTCCAAGAAAATGCATTTAAAGAAAATCTAATATCTGATATGAAGTTTGAACAATCAAATCTATACAAGTGGGCAGTAAATTTGACATATCGAATCCTGACTGCCACCAGAAAGTGAAATCTACCAAGATGTGCTCTATTTCAAGACAGGTTTCAAGTTGTATGAAGAATAATTTCAATTATTTTGCAAGGGAGAACTGCCAAGTGATGGCATCTTGACCGTAATTTATGTGGAGTATATGTAGCTTTAAATTACTTATTATTGTTTAATATAAATAAGATGTAAAATTAATGACATGTCACCATTCATATGACGATTCTCCAAGATCATCTGTAATGTGCAGGTCTAAATTTTCTCCTTGTCTTTTGATTATTGTTCGACAATATGCCAATGGTTGAACGCTGATATATTTACTAAATTTATCGTTTGTTCTATGTATGCTAATTTCACTGAATATTTAATGGATTGTCTCTTGGTAATAATTTAAATTAACCCATCATTGACAGAATTTTCAATAAATTCACATAACATTATAAAATTTAAAGTTTACCATGTAAAGCTTAGCCTTTGCAATATTTTCAATTATAAGTATTTTGTAGCTTGATCCCTTTGCTTATATGAAGTTATAATAAAGGTGCATGATCATCATAGTTATATTGAAAATAATAGTTCATAAAAATAGAAGGTTTGTCTTAAGAAAATGAATTATAGGTAAGAAAATATAATCTTGATGACAAGAAATTATTGCTTGTTAATATCTTTAAATTGTTTTTTTAATATAATAAAAAATTATTGAATCACACACAACACACTATTGAAAAAATATTTTGTATACCAAAAAAAACTACAAAATCAATAATAATATAAAAAAAAAAAAACAATATATGGACTGTTTAGTATTCTAAACTCAATCATTGTGCATTGCTTTCTTTAACCTCTTCTTCCTAACACTATTCCACAATATACAAATTCCCCTTCATCTAGGACACGATCTTGACCTCATCTCTTATGATATTGAAGACTTTGCACTCAGCAAGACTTAATCTCCAGTGGGTTCATTTGAAACCATTCAAATTCACTAATAGAGAAAAGGCCTAATGACTATTAGCACTCTTTTGTCTATCTTTACTTTGATTTGATGTATATTAATTTTTCAAATTTTATGTTTTGGTGTTAAACTGTAAGAATATAAAGATCACATAAAAATTATACAAACACTAAAATATAATAGAAATTAGTATCAAGATTAATTGAGAAATGCAGAATAGTTACAAAATCATTTGAAAACTTCTTATGACGCATCTTCATGTGAAAATTTGTCAAAATATTTACTGGCCAAGAACTTCAACAATATTTAGAATATCCAAATAAAAAATTGTGATACAAACACAAATTATGATAAGACTAACCCTATTTCTATGTGATTAAATTTTAGTATTACTTTGTTTGAACTTTTCATTATTGCTGTAACATCTATTTCCCACAGCTGAATGGGATGGATGTTGTGCTCAACCTTTGTATAGCAATACCATTCAATCCCATGTGTATTGTTATAGTAAATTATTCTTTCAGTATAAGATGGGGAAGAAGACTAAAGATAGGATGAGTTGTACAATTCAAACATCAATAGATCAAGCTTGTTCATCATGTGTTGCCTTCAACTACTACTTCCGTTTAAGAAAGAGTAGAAACTATGTTTCAGATAACTTAACACTCTAGAGAAGTAAAACATAAGTAAAAGAAAATCATCTACAAAAATAAAACAGTAAAAATGAAACAATAAATAAACAGTTGATCTTTTTATTCTTCAATTTGCTGTGTGCTGCGAACTGTTTGTATTTTTATCCACATGATTTAGTCTATTAATAGTAGACAAACTTGGTGGTGATCCAGATCAAAATCTATAAATGCATTTGCCTACTTCCAAAGACATCCATTCAAAGAAAATCTAATATCTGACACGAACCATCACATCTATACAATTGGGCAGTAAATTGATATGACATTTCAGACATTTCAGATATCGAATCCGACCACCACCAGAGAGTGAAATCTATCAAGATATACTCTGTATTTATTCAACAACAATCAATGCATTCAGTCAATTGTTAAGTCACCTTTGGCTTTTCAAAACTTGTTTCGGGATAAAGATTGGTAGTTTCCTCTGATATAATAATATTGAGACTAGTAAGTTGTTTAAGAGCATTTTCAGGCATGAGAGTTTTGGCACAGTATTTTCTTCTATTTTACAGTTTAATTTTTAGGTAAGAATGAAGTCGATAGTTTTTGACTGAAGCTTTGAACCAGTGAAATCATAGAGGAAGACCCCATCTTCAATATAATGGTGAGCTTTTAAACATAACTTTGATAAATATAAATGAAATCATTTCTATTCTTAACTTTTCTTAAATTTGTTCAAGAGGTTTATATTAATGTATTTAGTATCTCTGATCTTTTGATCAGTTGATCCTTTTGAGTGTATAGAAAGATTTATTTATTTTTAAGCAATTTATATGTGTTTTTTTTTAATTTTTTTTCAATTGATATGAAAACCTGATGGATCAAATTTGTTGGGTTAAATCATAGAAGAAAAGAAGATCTCTTCTAGTTGTACAAGAATATGCGTGAGATTTGTTACTCTCTTTCATATTGGTAAGACTTCTATATAGAGAGGTAGAATGTAATTCATTTTTTATCTCTGGTCAGCCCATCTTTGAATAAATAGAAAGATTTATCTGTTTTTGAGCAATTTATATGTGTTTTATTTTATTTTCCTTCAAAAACAACTTTCTATTTTAACTTCTATTCCTTTCTAGTCAAAATTTGACTTCTAGACACATTACAAAACTACTACACACTCCAAGTATCCTATACACAATATATAAGATCCTCTCATACAAATAGACATCAATTTAGCTATTTACATTCTTATTCACAATCTTCATTCAATACCAAATTTTACCATTAATTTAGTGATTCACATTTTCAGTTTGTAATCTTCATTCTCAAAAAATCAACATTTTTTTTTTAACATAACTAATATCTCATATTCAAATACAATAAAACATTAAATTTATTTAAATATAAATTAATAATTAATTAAATTAAAATATATCTATGAATCATGAACAATCAACTCTTCTCATTTGCATGACTTCTTCCCTATCATAATAAATGATTTGAATAGTTTTTTAATAAATAATATCCTAAATTGCATCTTAAGTATGCATCATTTGAACACAGATCCAGTATTGTAGATTCATTCGTTTGCTTGCTGCAATTTTCGATTCTTGCAAAATGAAATAAATAATGGACCCAAAACCCATCTCTCAATTGATGCTTTTCACCCATGGAGAGGATCTTCAATAGTAAAGTTGTCTTGTATATTTTTAATTTCATCAAGAGAGAACTTTTCTTGTATATTTTTAATTTCATCAAGAGAGAACTTTTCTGATATAACAACATTCTTCTTTTGTTACTATTGTGGTTGATATCAAATTAATTGTCATTTATGACCACTTAAATGCGCCACCTTCAACTAGGAGAAATCTACTAAGATTTGTATCATGTGTAGACGGATAAATCTGACTACTTTCTTAAATAAATATTTAATATTTATTTTAACCCGGTTCCCCCTATTAATTAAATTCTAATTAATTAATTTCTTCATTTTCATCTATTTGATTAAATGAATTACTCAATTTATTTAATTAAATTCACCTAGACCTTTTCTAGCTTTTAATTAAATAAATCAATTTATTTAATTAATTCCCCTTTCTCCATTTTTAATTAAATTTACATTTAATTAAATTGATCCTTGCAAATAAATAGATCTAATTTATTTCTTAAATCCCCCCACTTGTATTTATGCAAGTTGCATCTTTATTTAGTTGAAATAAAGTAATTTTTATTTTAATTAAAATCCCTTTTGCCCCCACTTGCATTTTTCTACATCTCCCACTTGCCTCCTAAACCTTTTTCTAGATTCTTCTAATCGCTTCCAATTTAGCCTAATTCATTTCCTAATTATTGTCACATTCCCAAGCAAAGAGAAGTCACTTCTTAAAGCCTCCAAAGTCTTCAATAACTATTAAAGACTTTGTGTCTTCAAATGGTTAACCTCTAAAAGTCTTCCAAACCATTAAAGGCTCTTACATAACCACTTATGGTTAACTCATCCCTGACCTTTGGTTAGAGACTTTCCTCTAACTTAAATATCCTTTTGACCCAAGGGTCTCATCAAGCATTCATGGCTTTAACCTTGGTTATCCTATTAACCCTTCCACAAGAGTTTACCCCTTGGGTAAAAGTTTTATCCATTGGATAACCCTAATCTAACCTTAACCATACCTCCTAGGGTAGCCTTCATGTCTTCTGAGACATTTAATTCTTCTTGCATCTCTTCTCAAGCAACCTCTTGTTGACAATTGTCACCATTTCATTGGTGAGAATCGTAAACATGGATTGATTAACTTTCAATCCTAGCCCTTGTTAAGATTATTCAATCTTGACCATCCATTGCCCTATTTTTTCTATAAATAGAGCTCTCATTCTTCATTTTTCATATCAACAATCTTTCATGCATCTATATTATAATCTAATTTACTAAGCATTTTAGCCTCTCTTTGTTAAATCATCATAAATAGCATTTAGGAGTTTTTTTAATATCATAGAATATTCATGCTAGACTAGTATATCATGTTAGGATAAATTTGCTAATCCTTTATCATATCATCATCTTCATACTAGTTTAATCATCATAGTTTTAACATCATATATATCTTAGAATGCATTCATGCATATAAATCAAATATCACGCGTTCTTGGAGTTGTCATTCCTAAGTCACTTGCTCTATGATCTGAGAGCAAAACATTGACTTTAGGGATCCTATGAGATAGAGAACAATGGGACATCCATTGGGAAGTTGAAATATTTCAAATAGTTCATATACTTGCACCAAGAGCTGCATTGGTGTGTGGGTCTTTTGGATTCAGTTTATTCATTTTTGTCACCACATTTTCTTGCATACATTTCTAGCACCCACCGTGGGCCACGCCTCCATAAATAACATCATTTTTTGTGCAAGATAAAGATTACAAGCACTCTGGAGTATACTTTAGCGCATCTGTGGCAAACAATAGGGCATTCATCACACCATTTAGCACAGAAGACCCATCTTCTAGCGCTTTGCAACTTCTTTTTAGTGCATAACATTCTCTAATTTTTTTACGAATAGAAGTATCAACTTGGCGCATTTAGAAATTAGAATAGCACGTAGAAGTCATCCTTTAGCACTTTTATACCATTCTATAGCACATTTGTGCAGAAGTTTAGTGCATAACTCTGACAAAGAAAAAGGATAGTTTGTAACAGAGTTAGAAAACTAGGCTTGTGTAAGCTCACCTAAGGTTTTAATTTTTCACTAAATTTCTTTTATTGCAAGTTACTCATCATTTCTTATAGGTTGGAGGAGTTAGATTTAGGATTTTGATTGGTTTTTATAGCTTTTCAAGTTGGTTTAAAAAGAACTCATTTCCCTCTGGTTAAAAAGAACCTCATTATTTCTTTGGTGTTTAAAACAAGACCTCACTTTCTATTTTGTAAAAGTTTAAAAAGAACTACAAACAAACCTTTATTTTTGCAAAGTTAAAAAGGATCTCACTTTCACTTTGGTGCAAACTAAAAATAACCTCATTTTCTTTGGTACAAAATAAAAAGAACCTCATTGATGATTGGTTACATAATTTTCATATTGTTGACCAATACATGATTTTATATTGTTGACCAGGTTTATTTTCTCCAGTTTTGAAACCACACATTTTGCTATGAAAGGCTAAAAAGAACACCATACTTGCTGGAGCAACATCTCCAAATAGATCTTAGCAAATCATTGTCTTGAAAGTTAAAAAGAACATTGTTTGCCTTGTCTCGAAAGTGGAAGGTATATGCTCTCCTCTTAATTAGGTGATCAAAAAACTAAACCACTCTTTTATGCTTTCTTTTTACTTCAAGCACTTAAAAACTTTAGAAGGCCTTCCCTCCTGAGTTGCCCTTAGGGTGCCATTAATGGTCAATGATAGGGGAACAACCTAAGTGGGAAACGAATTTATTGCCAAGTGTTTCAACCCACTATAATCAAATGTGGAGGTTGACGAAAGTCCCCTTCAATGGTTTTGCTCAACGATTAGTCTTCCCTAGTATCTTTAAGATGTGTAAAGCCTTTGTTTTGAAGGTTGGGAAGCCTCCCGAGGGAGTTTATCACTGAAGACTGAACAAAAGCCTGATTACAAACCTTAGTAGTAGAAGCTTTGAACTAAGTCAGTCGCCAAAAATTGACAATATCATAGTGCAAAGGTGGGGAAGAATCCACCCCCAAGATCACTCACCATATATCTCCCAAGATAACTACCCAATTGTGAAGCAATTCACTTTGGGTTAATTTCTAGCCAAAAGCAAAAAAATGGGCGCCCCCTAGGGGGTGACAAGGTTGTTTGAGCTGACGAAGTATCGAGACTAGTGGGCTATGACATTGTTGATGACCTTTGAATAAAGAGTCTTCTTGATATGTCTTCTTTGTAATCTAAACCAGTAAAAATATCGGGGATTTGAAAACATCCTCAAAAGAACATACACTACTTGTTTAACATAGACAAATTGTTATCTCTTCTATATGTCATGTTTTCAAGTCATTTTTAAGAAAATCATCCATCAAATCACAAGTGTTGTTTTTTAACATCATAGCAAAAGCATCAAACAAAGAAATTTGGACAGTTAGTGCATAGGAGAAACATCCTAGCGCATCTCAACCATTCAATAGCACATTCAAACCCAAACTTAGCGCTTTCATCACTCAAATAAGCGCATGACCAGTATTGTACTGGTAAGAATCCAAATAGCGCTTATCAGCATCATTGTAGCACATACAAGCATCAACATAGCGCATCCAAAGCATATTATAGCGCATTTGCACCGAACATCAGCACATAAAAGGGACATAATAGGGCATTACCTATCAAACAATTTTATTATCCAACAATCTAAAATAGCATGTTGAAGAGGTAGGATAACGCATAGTGAACATTATGTAGTGCTTTGAGAACATCCTTTAGTGCATCAGGGCCCTGTCTTAGCGCATGGTCAATATTAGTGAAAAACGGAGAGCAAACCAATCACTTTGGAAATTTTTTATCAACAGTTTCAGATACCCTTTTGGGTCCTCTGACAAATCCAACAATGAAACTTCAAAAAGGGATCATAGGAGAGAAAATTCCGAATCCAACAAAGCACTCTTAGAAAGAGGTATCAAATCTTCAACTAGCTTGAGATCAGACTTCATCCAACAAAAGTGAGGAGTATCAAAATAGTGATCAAAGTTCCATCATCCAACGAATCCTATCAAAATAATACCTAGTTAGGTCCTCAAGTTGTCAAATCAAGTTTCCATATCAAGACACTTTATCCATATCATTTGACACACTTTGTCGTGGAGGCAAATCAAACTAAACCTCTACTTGATAAAGTAAACTTGATTTTTTCAAATGAAGTATCCATATCCAACATCAACATCAACATCAACATCAATATTGGCATTTGATCATTTGTGTATGACCACTCCTCATATTTTGAGAAGAAGTCTTCATAAAAAAACTAAGTTGAAGAAGAGATAACCTAGTTCTAAGGCACTTATCAAAAGGAATAAATTTCTCTATATCAATCGTCAACTCTTTACATCACATCGCACATTCTTACGTCATATGCGGTTGTATATCCAAGGAAAAATAAACGAGTTTGACAAAGAGCCTTTGAGGAGTAGAGCTTACATTAAGAAAGTGACATTCAACCAACGCCTACATAGTGGAAGAAGGATTAACCCCGCTTTGTTTCCAAAATTCCTTATCACTTATAACGAAGCTTGGCCCGAGCCACCAACTCCACCAAGAACCCCAATAGAAGAAGAATAATTCATCATGGTAGAGATATATTAATGCCTATTGTCACTCGATCTTAGAAAAACAAAGAGAAGGAATCACAACCAAAATCAAGTATGAGTCATAGACTATCCAATCCTTTTGATGAGTATGAGAATATGGGAGAAACAAAGATCACCAAAGAACTTCTCCAAGAATGTCAAGAAAATGCATCTTTCCAAATACTTGTAGAAAGACTTATGGAAGCAGATAAGGAAAAATATCTACTCATGCTAACTAGCAAAGGAGTCAACATTCCTGAGGATTTCGAAACAGAAAACTAAAGGAATGTAGAGGAGAGAATTTCAAGAACAAGATCAAGAAACTATGCCTATTAAGAACAACAAAGAGAAGAAGAGGCACATGATCAAGAAAACATATGCAACCAAGATCACACCCATAAACAAAACAACACCCACGAACAAGACCATGCTCGCAATTGGGACAATCTTAATGAACGAGGGGAAGCTCCCCATCAAAGGACAAATGTACCCATGGCTGCTCTTACACAACAACTCCAAACACTTCAAAGACAAATGCATGACTTGCAACAAGGAACCACGATACGATACTCCTTGGACAAAATTTGTCCTTCTCCTTTTGATAGGAGATTGAACATGGTACCTTTTTCCCCCAAATTCAGATATATCGAAGTACAACAAATATGATGGTAAGAGTGATCCCTGTGATCAGAGTATATGCACCAACTTGTGGTACCAAAAGGGGGTCTTAAGATACCACTTTTTTCTTAAATCAGTAAAGTATGAACTTCAACAACAAATTGAACCTAATTACACTCCAAATTTGAAGATGCAACAAGAAAAAGAGTCAGAGTGCTTTGAGTCTACTTTCTAAACTACTAATTTATTTTGAAAATGGTGGAGATTAAGGGCTTCAAAAAGGGGGGCCACAAAATGTGGTCCTATTTTTATGCAAAAAACATAACATAGCGTCTGTTGTGGTCCCCCTAAAATGTTAACTTCTTTTTTTTTTAAAAAAATTGCTTCAGTGAGAAATTAGCTAACACCTTGTAGTTTATGCCAGATTTTTTCAGCTAATTTTTTAATGAGTATATGATTTTTTACTAATTTTTGAAGTGGACACATCCTGAAAAACAAAAATTTGAGTGTGCTCCCCCCTAAAATTATTGAAAACTAATCAAAAATCAATGTTTAAAAAAATTGTGTAGAATAGAGTCTAGTTTCTAAAATGTAATTTATTTCAAAAATTGATGAACATGTAAAAATCTATACCCAAAATAGTGCATGTTGGTTTTTGACAAAAAATGGACACACTAACAAAAGGAATTATAGATGAAAGACAACAAAATCAAAATTTAAAATAAATTAGATTGTTGGATAGCAAAGAAGGAGCTCAAGTTTACCACGGTATTTTTTCAACTTCATTGAAATACGTGCAAACCTGTCAAAATTTTCAATATTCTGAAAAAAATACGTCTCTAGCCTGAAATGGTCATCCAAACCTTTGGGTTGGATGCTCAAGGCAAATCCAACCCATAGGTTTGGTGTTTCTCAAAATGGGTCATTTGGCGCGTGCCAAATATGGCGCTCTCCCTATTTGACATGCACCAAATGTGATCAATGGGTTTTCCCATTTGGTGCATGCCAAATGTGGTCCATATTCCACATTTGGTGTGCGCAAATAGTGAGAGTGCCAAATGTGTACATAGAAACCCCCATCTCACCTCTCCCTTCTTTATCTCCCTTCCCTTGTAGTTCCATCTCTCTCTATGAACTAGATCTCATATTCTCTCTCTCCCCTTACCTCTTCTTGGTCTCTTCATTCTTATAGATACATACTCTTCTTTGTCCCTCCCCTCTCTATCTCTCACAATTCCCTTATTCCCCTATCCCTCGAGCTATCTCCCTCTCCATCCTTACACCCATCTAATTCCCTCTCTCACCTCTTTCCCTCAGTTTCTTCCTCACTCCCTCCTCTCTCTAGGTCCTAAGGGGTCATAGGACACCATATGACCCCTAACGACACCCAAGGGATCATATGGTGTCCTAAGGGGTCATAGGAAACCATATGACCTCTTAAGTTACCATAGGACCCATAACGACACCATATGGTGTCCTAAGTGGTCATAGGACACCATATGACCCCTTAGGACACCATGATACAACCCATAATGACACCATATGGTGTCTTAATGGTTCATAGGACACCATATGACCCCTTAGGTGTCATTAGGGGTCATTGAAGAGGGGGAAATGGGGTGAAAGGTTAAATGATCAAAAACACAATGAAATAGGCATGAAAACACTAAAACGTCAAGATATCATTTTTACCTTGCTATTTTACCTTCTCCTTCGGATTGAGCTTGATGAAGTGGATGATGAGGATGTGCCCTTGATGCTCCACTTAATGTGTTGCTTGCTTGAGTTGGATGTGGATTGATCTCCTTTGTGCTCAACAAGATGGATTGATGGATTGGATTTGGATTGAAAGATGAAAGATGGATGGATTTGATAGAGGATTATGAAGAGAGAGGAGAAAAGAGCAGCATGACAATGCATGAGAAGTGGATCATTTGTGAGGAGAATAGGATCCAATTTATAGATTGGAGGAGGCCAATGGAGGACCAAGATTGATTTGATCATGAAGGGTTGAGATTGATTTGAGATAGAAGGCATGGATCAAGGGTTCCTTGGAAAAATAAACAAGAATATAAAATTCCTTGGGAAAAGGGGGGAGAAATTTGAATTTCAAATATGAGGAATTAAAAATTCCAAAATAAGGATGCAGTGAGGGATTCAAAGAAATTTGAATTTCTTTGAGAGACTCAATGTTGATGTGACATGAGTGGAAATTAAAAATTGAGGGATAATGATAAGCATGATTATGAGAGATTCTAGAAGGATTAATTAGGTTGAGTGTGATTAGGAAAATTGATTTGTAGGAATCATATGACGAGGTTAGTTAATTAGAATTAATTAACTAGTGGGTTTCGAGGAAATAATTATTGGAGGGAACTTTAGAAGAATAGGGGAATAATTAATTTATTTGATAAATTAATTATTGGACAATAGTAACATGATTAATTAAATTATATTTAATTTATTCTGAGAGGAATAATGATAACACAATTAAATCAATTAATTATGTTGATGGGCTTAAATTAATTAAATATTAATTTTTGGTGTCTACAGTCATATTGTGTCCTAAGGGGTCATATGGTGTCCTATGACTCCTTAGGACACCATATGACCCCTTAGTACACCATATGGTGTTGGTTTGGTTAGTATAGTGTCCTATGACCCCTTAGGACACCATATGACCCCCTAGTACATCATATGGTGTCAGTATGGTCCTATGGTGTCCGATGATCCCTTAGGACACCATATGACCCCTTATGACACCATACAACCCATAATAACAACATAAGGTGTCCTAAGAGGTCATATGGTGTCTGAAGGGGTCATAACACACCATATGACCCGTTAAGACACAATATGATACCTAACGACACCTAAGGGGTCATATGGTGTCCTCAGAAGTAATAGGACACCATATGACCCCTTAGGATACCATACGATCCATAACGACACCATATTGTGTCCTAAGGGGTCACAGGACATCATATGACCCCTTAGGACACCATACAACCCATAATGACACCATATTGTGTCATAAGGGGTCATAGGACACCATATGACCCCTTAGGACACCACACAACTCATAATGACACCATATTGTGTCCTAAGGGGTCATAGGACACCATATGACCCCTTAGAACCCAATATGACCCCTAACAACACCTAAGGGGTCATATGGTGTCCTAAGGGGTCATAGGACACCATATGACCTCTTAGGTTACCATAGGAGCCATAACGACAACATATGGTGTCATAAGTGGTCATAGGACACCATATGACCTCTTAGGACACCATACAACTCATAACAACACCATATGGTGTCTTAATGGGTCATAGGACACTATATGACCTCTTAGGTGTCGTTAGGGGTCATATTGTGTCCTAAGGGGTCATATGGTGTCCTATGACCCCTTAGGACACCATATGACCCCTTAGTACACCATATGGTGTCGGTATGATTTGTATGGTGTCCTATGACCCCTTAGGACACCATATGACCCCCTAGTACACCATATGGTATCAGTATGCTCCTATGATATTAGATGATCCCTTAGGACACTATATGACCCCTTAGGAAATGATACAACCCATAATGAGAACATAAGGTGTCCTAAGGGGTCATATGGTGTCTTAAGGGGTCATAACACACCATATGACCCGTTAAGACACAATATGATCCCTAGCGATACCTAAGGGGTCATATGGTGTCCTAAGGGGTCATAGGACACCATATGACCCCTTAGGACACCATACGACCCATAACGATACCATATTGTGTCCTAAGGGGTCATATGGTGTTCTAAGGGGTCATAGGACACCATATGACCCCTTAGGACACCATACAACCCATAACGACACCTTATTGTGTCCTAAGGGGTCATATGGTGTCTTAAGGGGTCATAGGACACCATATGACCCCTTAGGACACCATACAACCCATAACAACAACATATTGTATCCTAAGGGGTCATATGGTGTCCTAAGGGGTCATAGGACACAATATGACCACTTACGACACTATGACCCTTAACAACCCCATATTGTGTCCTAAGGGGCATATGGTGTCCTAAGGGTTCATAGGACACAATATGGCCCCTGACAACACTATGACCCTTAACAACCCCATATTGTGTCCTAAGGGGTCATAGGACACAATATGACCCCTTAAGACACCATGTGACCCCTTAGAACACCATATAGTATCGTTATGGGTCATATGGTGTCCTAAGGGTTCATATGGTGTCCTAACGGGTCATATAGTGTCCTATGACCCCTTAGGATACCATATTCCCCATCTCCCTCTATATCTCACCCTCCATCCTTATCTCATATGGTTTAACATATTAGGTTATAGGGTCTATGGTTATTGTATAGGGTCGAGGATTTAGCATATTGGGTCATACGATCTAGGGTATTTGTTATAGGTTTTAAATGGTTTAATTTTTATGGTTGTGGCTATCAAACTATAGGGTATAGAGTATATATTGTAGGGTATAGAGTAATAATTTATCAAAGGTTAAATTTTTATAATGGAAGTCATTTGGTGCTAGCCAAATGAGCTGCACTAAAAAATGGTTATACAGGACCCTTGACCTGTGATCCAAGCCCACATTCTCTCATTTTGTCTGCTTTTTGCGCATGATCAAACAAAAAAATGCTTTTTGCATGGTGTTGACATTTTATGCAAGGTTATTTTATACATTCCATCAACTCTCCACCACCTTTTTTTTCATTTGGCAATGTCGAAGAGGAAGCACATAGTTTTTTTAATCAAATTTGAATAATTGAGGTAATATTTTCTTGTTTTTAGAATTCAAATACTTATTAAGTGTTATTTTATTTAAATGTTAGGATAAAAGTGTTTTGTCAAAATTAATTATAATCTTATTAGATTTACATTAGATTTAACAATGCATTTGAAGGAAGTTGCATAAGAAAGTTATTTGTTTAGTGGTTTAAAATAAAATTTGCAATTTCATACATCCTTTTTAAGATCTTATGAAATAATTTAAAAAAGGAATACATGAAATAATTTCAATTTCATATATCCATTTTAACATATGCATAATCAAGACAATCATAAATGCATTAGGACTATCCTAACATAATTAGGACAGTCATAGATGCATTAGGACTGCCCCTTATGCCTCTTGAAATCTCTTTATGAATAACTTTATTCTCTTTTATATGCATGTACATGTAGAAATCATCATCATGCCGAGGAAAGGACCAAAAAATGTAACACTGAAAGAGCGTGAAGCTAAGAATGCAAAAAAAAGAGAAGGAATGAAGCAACTTCATGAAGCAAGGAAATTGAATACCATAGAAGAAGAGGTGCCAATTGAAGAGGAACATGAAATATCCATCCAATCTAAGAGAGAGATAGAATTGGCCACACAAAGGGAACGAATGCAAAACCTTCATGCAATGAGACAATTTAATCCCGAGGTTGAGAGCATGTCTACAACAATTCAAGTTGAAGGCACCCCATCTCTTACATCTCAAGTTGAAGGCACACCATCTCTTATTGGCACACCATTGGTGTCTACAACATCTCATATTGAATGCACTCCCTTTATGACATTTGAAGTTGCAAGTACTTCATGATTGACATCAAGTATTGGAGCTACACCATCTTGTACACCTCAATTTCAAGGTATGTCATCATTTTCATCTCCAGTTGAAGGTATGCCACCTATCCCTAATGTTGTTGACATTCCTAATCTTGAGGTAACTCAAAGTTTGAGAACACCTCCTAGAGTTTTGCATAGAAAGCCTAAGTATTTGATTGATATTGATGCTAACGTTTTGAAACAAATGGTTGACAAGATTCCAAAGCATACTTGTCAAAGACATGCTAACCAGATATGGAAAATATTTTTTGAGCCTTTAAATGAGATGAGAAGATGTCAACTATTTGTTGAAATGATGAGAAATCTGAAATTTAGGCCCATAATGAAGATTCTTGGGCTAATAACACCGATTGAATCAAGCGACAAATATATTGTGAAGAATCTGATGAATGCATATGATACTGTTGGTTCTAACTCATGCACAAAAGATAGTAATACCACACGACATATCATTACATCAACAATTGTAAGCACTCAAACTAAGAAAGTTCGCCTCATTAGAAAGACAAGTAAACAATTTCAAGAAGATAAGTAGACAAACTCTAATGAGAGCTATGGGAAGGCGACAAAGAGCGGAGGATCCATATAACAATGAGTTATGGCCATTTTCCAGTAGATTACTACATAAAGATAAAGCAATCATTGAAGCCTTGAGATCCCTAATTGAAGATTTTTGGAAGAATAACACAAGGGTCTCTCCAAATCAAAGAGATGTTGTAAGAAGGAGGATTGGTAGTAAAATCCATGATCCACATCCAAAACATTTTTTGGATATGATTCAAACACAATTTTTTGCCAAGTTTCAACGTATGTATCCTCAAATTAAAATTAGTCAAAGATTCTTTGAAATGGTAAAGCCTTTTTATGTCAAAATAAATCACACACGCACAACTTGTTTTTGTAGAGTACATATCAAATTTTCTAACCATTATGATGTTTATCAACACATATGTATAGATTTGCATGATAACAATGTTTTGCAGGAATGCAACATAAATGGTCCACCGACATCTTCAAGGGAATTCATATCTAGCATCTTATGTGAAAGAGTAGATGGTCAAGTATATTACAATAAGTGTTGTTTGGATGGCACATGTGTTCATTGTGGTGGATTGTGACATTTACAAATTTGTCAACATATGGATATTGGATAAGAAATTGGTAATGAATTAGTGGAATTTGGAAAATATAAGACATTGGCCAACATGCTAAAATATGGAAAAGAAGCAAAAAGGTGTAAATTGGTTTGTGAGAAGATTCTAGTGTATTAGTTTATGGGCATCTTTCATGAGAATATAGTGTATGAGTATGCAAGGAATAACCATCGAGCTCGTTGGTTGGACTCACAATTTAAGCTATGCAAGGACACATTTCCACTTCATACAATCATTTTAATTGTTGACTTTGTAGAGAACTACACACTAGAACCACAGAACGAGGTGCAATCACAATATTACAACTCCACACAAGTTGCTATATTTGTGCATATAGTATTCATTCATGCACATGATAGTATAGAAGAGGATAGGAAGATATTGAGGGAGTATCAGTTTTACATCAGTGATGATCACTCACACTCTACAGAGTTTGTGCAAGGTTGTTTTCAGATATTCTATGATGATTTAGCTATCTGAGGCATATCATTCCGTCAACATATCATATGGTTAGATAATTGTGCATTGCAATTTAAGAACTCTCGGATGTTTTATTGGTTGAGTAGGATGCATAAGTTGACTTCTCTTCAAAATATGTGTAATTTCTCTGAGGCTGGGCATGGAAAAGGGGAGCATGATGGTGCAGGAGCATGTATTAAAAGAGATTTAGCATGAGAAGAGTTAAAGTACAAAGGGAATGCAAACTTAAAAGATGCAAAATCAATTGTTTAGTCGTGCAATGGTACAATTGGTCTAGGTAATCATGGTAAGTCTTCAGTTCATAGATTTTTCTGGTTGGTAGATGATACTAACATTGCAAAATTCGAAGATTGTTGTACATTGACAGGATTGAGTGAGCTACACTCTTTCAAAAGCTCTAATGCAGGTTCATAGACTATCCATACGCTACAGATGGCATGTTATTGTTCTTCATGTAGATATGGTGCCTACAATGAGTGTGAGTCAAAGGAATGGGTGGACGAATGGTGTATGAGGCCTCTAATCCCACTTGAGACATATCGACCTCCGAGTGCACTACAACTAACACAGATGGAAGCATTAGTTGACTTTGACCATGTGTCACATTTAGTCCAACTAGGTAAATTATCTACATGAAAATTTGTGTACTTTAATATTTAACCTTAGTTGTTTGCTAAATTCTTCTCACTTTATCATTGCAGGGCATGTTTATCTAGTTATTGCAGCTAAAGACAATGAAGAAGGAACAAATTATTACCTGTGTCATTGTGTGGACACAAAAAAAGAAATTGGATGGCCCTGTGGTATATGGATAAAATATTGAGTATCCCATAGGATCAGTAGTTGTTACTAGTACATGGCTTAGAAGGTACCCAGTGAAGAAGTCTAACTTGTGGTTGTTTGAGGACTTAGAGACACATAGGAAGATTCTTTATTATTCTAACCTTGTTGTAGCTTCAAATGTTCATTTGATCAGATATGGGGGTAGACCACTAAACAAGAACCTATGGAAGGTTTGTGAGTCTGACCATGAGGCCATACTAGACACGATAAAGAGTAGAGTAGATCTAGATGGTTCATTGGATTAAATGTAAATGTAAAAAATTGTAATATCAATCATATTTGGATATATGTACATGACTTGTATTTTTTGACTACTCGAGGCATTGTAATATAATTTTTTTTTTGTCTTGTTTTGTGTGATTTTATGTAAATAATGTCATTTTGGACCATTAGAGATCACATGGGATCATTTCATGAAGTTTTAGGCTAATATGGTAAAAGATGTAAAAATTGCTCATTTATTGTCAATCACTCAAAGTGTGAAATATTATCAAAATTCGACATCATTTTTCTCGATGTTAGTGATACATAAGAACAAGTCATCTAATCCTATAGGTTCGTGTTATGGCACTCTAAAAAATACTCTCAGTTTACGTAGACTCGGATCCAATTGCTCGTGGCGACACTTTCTTAGTTGTGACAAAAAGCGTTAGATGAGTTCAATGAAAAGTTGCACAATGCCCCATCTTTCAATCCGCTCATCGCGGCACCGAACCGTCAGCTTGTACATGTCAAGGTGGCCAGTTTTATGTTAGGAATGTCTTTGTTTTTCTCTCCAACTCATCTGATCGTTGCGGGCCACACCCTAGCAACGAAATTGCTTAAGTGCTCAAGTTGCTCAAAGTTGTCAATATTCGGCATCACATTTCTTGATGCCCATTAATCCTAAGAATGAGTTGTCTAATCCTACGGGGTCATGTTATGGTACTCTAAAAAAGCCTCTCTCAGTTTAGGTAGACTCGGATCCAATTGCTCATGGCAACACTTTTTCAGTTGCGACAAAAAGCATGAGATGAGTTCAATGAAAAGTCGCACAATGCCTCATCTTTCAATCCACTCATCACGACACTGAACTGTCAACTCATACGCATTGGGGTGGTCGGTTTTATGCTAGGAATGCCTTCATTTTGCTCTCCAACTCATCCGATCGTTGTGGGCCACACCCTAGTAGTGAAATCACCATAGGTTATGCATTAGATGAATAGAAGTGTATGGGCTATGCAATTTTTTTAGAATGGGTATTGGTACAATGGTGTCTTACATTGTCTAATTTTTGTTTTTTCCATGTTTCCTTTATATAGTCTTATTTTGACTATAACTATTGAATTTGTGTTGATCTCCATAAGCTTGTGTTTTGGATTACAAACACATATTTATGTTCAAAGCTTAAGTAACAATAAACTTTGTGCAATTATTCATTTAATCATTTTTACTGCAATTATAGATAACCATGATAAATGATTTGCATTAACCAAAAAGCTACAAATCCATACAACATTCTATATCGTTAAAACTATCAAATATATCCAATACAGACAAATAGGCTTGCCAAAATCCATATGGATATAGAATGTCACATATTCGTAAAATAAAACATATGTTCAAAATTGCTATAAAGGCATACAACATGATATCCAATAAAGTCAAATAGGAGCTTGCCAAAATCCATATGGACATAGAATGTCACATATTCTTAATACAAAACATATGTTCAAAATTTCCATATAGGCATACAACATGGTATCCAATAAAGTCAAATAGGAGCTTGCTAAAAGCCATATGGAAATAGAATGTCACACATTTGTAATACAAAACATATGTTCAAAATTGCCATATAGGTGCATACAACATAGGACCCTATTCTATTCATTTCCCTCTAGGGGAAGGAAACATATCACGAGATATATTTTCCTGTCGAGGGGATGGAGATGTATATGATGCAAGTGTCTTTCGAGTACTCCCACTTGACCTCCTCTCCAAACTTTTTTGTAACTCCATATGATACAATGAAAAAAATGATGTTAGCATATACAAAAATTGAATTTTAGAATGACATATAATAGAATAGTCACTTATCGCATACAAATAATCATAATGTTCATCCACAACAGGTGCACGTTCATGATATGGAGTAACAAGCCCCTCCTGTAAGCAACACACTATAAATTAAACTAAATTCAAGTGTCGTTAAAATTTTCAATAACATATTATTAAGATAACAAATGTAATGCTAAATTTACTAGTTTTACAAATATGTCTCATACTTATGTCAAAGCAGTTGAACTTGCTACTGTTGTAGCAACACCGCGCTCCATTGATGCATAGTCAGCAAGAGGAGTCTCTGATGTCAACATCTGAAAATTAAACAAAGTATACTGATTAATTTCCAAAACTATCTATATTATTTAATAACAACATTAAAGATAAATTGCTTACCTGGGTGAAAGATTGTCGATGAAATACACTACGAGGTGTTGATGTTGAAGCTCTAGCATCAAACTTTTTGACATCCAAAATGAGTAATTAGAAAATCATTCACATAAGGTTCAACTATCTACATATAATAATTATATTTCTTCACTTGTTGTATACCTGTGGAGTCGATGAAGTCATGAAAAAGGGTGCTACAGGAATGTTGCTAGTATTGTGAACACTTTGACCTTGATTTTTTATCATAATAATTTACTAATTTAAATATATTCTCAAATTTCCATATAATATTTAATAAAAAGAATGAAATGAACGTGTAATGAAATTCACCTAGGTATCAATGCCAAATGTTTCGTTTAGCAAGGATTCTGTCATGGCAATGTTCTCTATAGCAAACTCCGCTCGTGCACGTGCATTCTCAGAACTATTAGGATCATAAGTGCAAAGAGAACCACAAGTTGACAAAAATGAGCTTGAAATCGATGCCTAGAAGAATCACCATCATCACTCGCATCACCCTCTACTAGAGGCCTAGCATACTATATAAGGGTCTAAGTGAGTGAGCTAATGGAGTCTAGAGTTTCGACCTCAATACTCTCCTTCACAATGGAAGGAATAATAACATGCTCCACCATAGGTCTAGTGAAGGGTCTTGGTGGGAGATTTGGGTCATGCTGTGCACCCTCTCTATCATGTGAGGAACCCCCACCTCTACCTTGGAAATCTAGAAAATCAAAATAGTTTGGGATCTCATTAAGGACAAACTCACAATACAGTTTTCTCAAAAAGTATTGGGCTACCTCATGATTATTGCATGGGGGTTGATCAAATACCATCCATCACCTATCCCAAAAATTGTTCTTAATCCCTTCATGATGACACCAATGAATAGGGAATCTCCTACATCCAGGGTGTAAAGGTTGATTTGTTCGGGGGTCTATAAAAAGAGCACACAAGTCAAATTTATTAATTTTCTTTTTCTTCACTACCACATATGATAATTTGTTAGCATAAAATTGCTTTTGTTCTTCCTTCTTACTGGATCAAAAATTTATTTGCCCACTCAGGAATTGTATGTGAGATACAATAGATTGCAAAGAACTGGCAAGGTTTGTCCTATGGGAGTTTGTTCCAGTGGGATCTTTTAGTCTTGTGATTAAACCTTCAAGCTCTTTTTGGCTATTTTCTATTTGACATAATAGGTTTTCTTGTGTACCTATGGGATGTCTAGGGATTGTAGGAGGTTCTTGATGTGCTTCTTCTTCAATATGGTCTTCATGAGGAGGTGATTGAGTGTTTTCAGCATTTTCTTATCTAATCTCATTTCTAGATAATGAAAATAAGTTTAAATCAATAAACCTAGTTTAATCTTCAAATTAATAAAAAAATAACAATATGAAAACAAAAATGCATACCTCTTCGAGCTCTTCCAGCTCTTCGATGGCATGGCGACATTTTGATGAGAGATGGAAAACTTAGTGCCCAATATCAAGCTTCTACAAAGGGCGAGCGCAAGAAAATGGCACCCCAAATTGCCAAAATGCGGGTTTGGCAATGCAAAATGCATCCAAAATGTAAACTTGGGTTTTTTTAAAGTTTCAAAAGGTCATAAGGCGCGCGACTTACAACCATTTTTTATTTTTTTTGAAGTGTGCTAAGTTTTTGGTACCACAACTTCGTGCATATACCCATCACGTTCAAGAATTTTGTACCACAAGCTTAGAGTTTTCTCACGACAACACATACTTAATGAGATTATTCCCAAGAAGTTTGGGAGGGAAAACAATGGAGTGGTTGTCTAAACTTACACCACCCATCAGATCATTTGATGAGTTGGTAAATAAATTCATAACACAATACTCCTATAACATTTAACATGCAAACACCATGTTGGATGTGTGTAACACAAAACAAAAGAGCGATGAAACATTCATGGTGTTTCTGCAACGGTGGAGGTGCATGGTTTCAAGATATCCCTGAGATGTGCCTAAAAAGGAAAAGATGGAAATCTTCATCGACAATCTAAATAGTGAGATGAGTTATCAACTCAAACTCCAATGCATATGATCTTTTGCAAAATTGATAGAAAATGGTATCCAAGTAGAATAATCTTACATCAAGAAAGGAATAATGAAGTTATTTAAGGAAGTTGTTAATTCATCAAACACTAACACCTTTATTAATCACAACAATAACAACACTTCAGACAAATCCAAATTTTGGACAAGGAACAAAAACATTGTTAATGATGGGGTAATTGATGCCAACAATGTAAAGTCTAAACAACCAGTGTTGACTTTATCATGCAGCCCACCATCCAATAAAGATCAAAAGAGTGCTAATAAGGGAACTAACACTTATCAACAAAATACTAACCAAGGATCTTTGACATCAAACATTAACAAAAATCATTAAGGAAACAACAAAACTAACCAAGGAAACAACACAGACCAGAGAGGCAACACTAATACTTCCCATATCAATGCATATACACGCCATAAGGACAAACCTTAGAATCAACATTTCAAGAACTCTTGGCAAATAAAATCATCGTGTTTCCAGTTACAAGAAACTTTGAATCTCAAGTCAAACCACCTTGGTGAATTGACTCACATTATTGTGATTATCATCTAAACAAAGGGCATAACACAAATGATTGCATGAGGCTAAAGAACATAGTTCAATATATGATAGACAAGGGTGATTTAATAGTTGATGGTCATAAAACAAATAGTGACCATGAAGCCTTCAAAAATCCTCTTCCAACTTACAACAAATGAGGAGCTTCAACATCAAACAATACCAAGGGAGCTTGTATTAATCAGATATATGAAAACACCATGAATCACATATCGACATATGACAATCAAATAAATGTCATAAAAAATCAAAGACAAACAAGAACATGCATCGATAAATGTGACCACAAGAGCACATAAATATGTCTTAAAAGGAAACACATCAACATCAACAAATCTCTCCAAAACTCAATATAACTTGGTTGATCAACTACGGAGAACTCCCGCTCAGATATCTATACTTGAGTTACTCAAACTTTTGCCAAAACACAAGGATACCTTGGAGCAAGATCTTATCGAAACAACCGTTCCAAATGATCTAGATATTAATTGATTCCAAGCCATGGTGGCCCATATGATAGTGTTGCACAACATATCTTTTTCTGAACACGATGATGTCTCCTTGAATCATTTGTATAACACCCCGCTCCATATCGAAGTCTTAGTCTATAAACATCAAGTAAAAAGAGTGTTAATAGATGGAGGAGCTAGTCTCAATATATGTACTCTAAAGCTTATCTATGCATTGGGCTTCTCGAAGCATTCAAAGCCTATGATGATGAAGAGAGATCATTCAAAGGAACTATAATATTACCCATTCAAGTAGGTCCTTCACAAAGAGACACCATGTGCCAAGTCTTGGAAATATACTTGACATACGATATACTATTGGGTCATCCATGAATCCATGAAATGCAAGCAATGCCTTCCACGTACCATCAATGTATCATGTTCCCCTACAATGGATAAAAATTTCAATATCTACAGATAATAACCCTTTTTTAGTATTGCAATGCTATGGGGGCAACTCAAGATAGCCTAGTTCCACACAACAGGGAGTCCCAAGCTTCCTCAGCATCCAATCATCAAGAAGAACTCAAGTCTCTATCCATAGACTTCAAGCAAAAAGTGAAAATCAAGGACCAATGCATGGGGGGGTACTCTTTTGAACCCTTATGTCTCTCTAAATTGCCAACGTCACCAAAATATTATGGACAACCTTCCACATTAAGACATCGGGCAACTAACCCATCACCAAGTTTGATGGTAAATTTATCCAACTGGGCACACTAGCTGATGAATTAGAAGAAAAAGACATCCTTAGTTGGCTATACAAGGATGAAGAAAAAATCAGAGTTGCTACCATAGAAGTAGCTGTACCAACAAAACAGTATGGAAATGGGTTCCGGATCATGCAACAAATGGGATACAAAGGCAAAGAACCTATTGGCAAGTGCCAAGAAGACATTATAGAACCCTTGCAACTTCCTTCACAATTTGCAAGAGACAAAAAAGGACTAGGGTATGAACAAAATGTTCCGCCTAGGAAGAAGAAAAATCACCAGCAAAAACCTTAGTGGAGAGCGAAGAAAAAATATAATGAAGACTCATGGCAAGAAGCACTACACCAAGCAGCAGAAATGACAAGGAAAGAGCAAAAGCATAAAGAAAATGAGAAATGACAAGAAGAATTCACCATTCAAAGGGAAGAGGCTTCTTGTATGAAAGTACATCATGTGCAAGAACCTTCTCAAACCAAGGTGGAGCCACCGCCTAAAGAAATTGCTACTCACATAAGGGAAATAGTGTATGAACAAATACAAAGAGTACAAGCCAACACTGATCCTGAATCAAAAAAGCTACAAAACTGGTGTCAATCATCAGTGATCTTTTCTCACCATAAAACATACCTGTTAGATACAACGAGATAACCTAGGACAGTGATTCTGAAACCAATTCCAATGAATATAATTGGGGTAGTTGTTCTAATGTTACTGAAGATATTGAGGTGGATACCATCCACACATACACACCCATTTCTCAGCAAGAACGAAGTTCAGAATCTCAACCACTTGAAATCAGACCACACCATATCTACGAAGCTAGTGAGAACGAGAAACAACAATATGAACAAGGCTATATCAAAGATAATACCATCGAAAACCTCAAAAATATCATAGATCTCGCCGATATTTCAAATGACTATAACAATGACTCTATTATGACAATTACAACAGCTGATCTTAACCCACCAAATGACTCCTTGTCACTCATATATCCTGATCTAATAGACTAGGAAGAAACCTAACATCATGATATACCAATATTCCCAAATGATGAATCAATTATCCAATACATGTGCTCAGTCAACCTAGAAATGTCCTCTACTAGTGAACAAAATAATGATATCTGCAATCAGGGGAGTGCCAAGTCTCTCAGTTGCAAAAATGAAATAAATAAAGGATCTAACGGTGAAAACTAGTCAATGGTAGTACTAGATCACAAAAAAGTCAAAATAAAGGATGCATTTGAGGGTGAAAACCTTTTTAAGGCACCTAAGGATGGGAGACTTGACACTCTTCTTGATCATTATCAAGAAAGGTTAGCAATATTGATTGAGCCAACTCAATCAATACACAATGACACTGAAACAACAATCAAATCCATACATCTGGCATAATCACTCACAGAAGAAGAACAACCAGATTTTATCAAATTCTTCAAGGAAAGGTAAATCAATTTTGCTTGGTCTTATGCTGACATGCCGGGAGTAGATCTGAATCTAATCATGCATCACTTATTCATCGCTCCTAGAGCTAAACCGGTCAAGCAAAAATTAAGAAAGATGAATCCACACGTGGCATTATTGGTTAAAGCAAAACTAAAGAAGTTATTAGATGTCAAATTCATCCGACCTATAGACTATGCTGAATAGATCTCAAACATTGTAGCAATTTCAAAACCTGACAAAAGCATCATAATATGCACAGACTTTAGGGATGTCAACAGGGCATGCTCAAAGTATGACATTATTGTAGACCTAATAGCGGGCCACATAATGTTATCATTAATGGATGACTTCTCTGGCTATAATCAAATCAGGATAGCCCCAGAGGATCAAGATAAAACTACATTCACCTATCCATGGGGAACATATTGTTGGAACGTCATGCATTTCAGCTTGAAAAATGCTGGGACAACTTATCAAAGAGCCATGAAAACAATCTTCCATGATATGATGCATACCTTCATGAAGGACTATGTGGATGATTTGTTGGCTAAATAATTCACTTGAGCAAAACACCTGGACATACTAGATAAAATCTTTCAATGATTGGAGAAATTCAAGGTCAGACTAAACCCTAAGAAGTGTGTTTTTAGGGTCACCTTCAACAAACTGTTAGGCTACATTGTATCAGAAAAGGGCATCGAAGTAGATCCAACAAAGGTATAAGCTATCATGGAAATGCCACCTCCCAAAAACATTATCCAACTCAGATCTCTGTAGGGATGGCTGCAATCCATCAGACGATTCATCACTCAACTAGCAGAGAAATGTCTCCCATTCAATCATTTGATTCATAAAATTATACCTTTTAGATGGGAAGACAAGTGTGCAGAATTGTTTCACTAGATCAAACAATATCTGATCAATCTGTCAGTTTTGATCCCTCCAATAGCAGGCAAGCCACTTATTCTCTATATATCAACACCAGAAGTATCATTGGGGGAACTACTAGCACATGAGGATCTAGTAGGCAAACAAAGGGCTATCTATTACATCAACAAAACTTTGAATGGATATGAGCTCAATTATACATTCATTGAGAAGGCTTGCTTAACAGTGGTGTTTTCTTCTCAAAAGTTTTGCCACTATATGTTAGCCCACACAATCAAGATGGTAGCAAAAATCTATCCTATCAAGTATCTCCTTAGCAAGGCAGTTCTCAAAGGATGATTAGCTAAATGGGTCATGATTCTGAGTGAGTTTGATATCCAATACACATAACACCAATCTATCAAAGGATAGGTAATTGCATATCAACTGGTAGAAGCACCACTACCAAACCAACAACCACTATAGGTGGAATTTCCAAACATGGATGTACTAACTATCACACCTAAGAAATGGACCCTATACTTTGATGGATCTTATGCACAACATGGATTGGGTTCTTGGCATCATGTTCATCACTCCAAAGGGGCACACAATTCCAAGATCTTATAGGTTGATGTTTCAATGCACCAAAAACATTGTTGAATATGAAGCCTTGGTAACAGGAATCAAAATGGTTGTGGAATGGAGAATCACAAAATTGAGTCTATGGAGATTCTCAATTAGTTATCAACCAGATCAACAATGACTATCAGACAAAGGATGATAAGCTAATGCCTTACAAGAGAATGGTGGATGATTTCAAACAATACTTTGTACACATCACCTTTGAGAAAATTCCAAGATTGGACAATAGAGATGCTGATGCAATGGCCACTATCGCTTCACTACTATAAATTCTAGATAAACAGAGTCGTTATGAGTTCCTGGTAGAGCAATTTTTTTCTCTAGCTTATGACAATTCTGTATCCCAAGTCATCTATGCCCTAACCGGTTCGAATTCACCTCTGTATGGGAAGATCTATGATTATCTGAAAAACAATACTCCCTTCCAACCTATCTCACAACCAAAAACACAGCTTCATCTGGCAAGCCGCTCGCTATACCTTAATTGCTGACACACTTTACTGTTGAGGTCTAGATGGTACTCTTCTTTGATGCCTTGATTGCAATGAATCCGACTCTTCCTTACACGAGCTTCACGAGGGTATTTGTGGTATGCATTCAAGTGGTCCTACTCTCACCAAGAAACTTATGAGAATGGAATATTACTGGCCAACCATGGAAAGAGATTCTTATCAATTTTCTAAGAAATGTCCTAAATGTCAAATTCACGGCAACCTTACCCATGCACTAGCACACAAGCTGCAGTCATTCATCACATCTTTGCCTTTCTGTCAATGGGGACTTGATCTGGTATGGAAAATTCATCCTTCTTCTTCAAATAGGCATAAGTGCATTATCACCGCAACATAGCATTTCACCAAGTGGATTGAAGCAGTCCCGATGACCACTGTAACTGGAAAACATATCTCATCATTCACCTCAACTATCTCATTTGCATATATGGAATTCCCAGTTCCATCATCTCTAGATAACAAACATCCTTTCAATAATAAAGATGTGCGAGAGCTATGTGAATGATTCAAAATCCAACATTGCTTCTCCACACCATACTACCCACAAGGGAATGGCCAAGAGAAAGCATCAAACAAAACAATCTTGAAAATCTTCAAGAAAACAGTAAATTATGTTGGTAAGGATTGGCCTGTACAACTCAATCCGACACTTCGGGCCTACAAAACAAGTATCTCAACACCTACAGGGGTTACGCCATATTCACTGGTGTATGGATCAAAATAAATTCTACTTCTTGAGGTCGAAATCCCATCTCTCTGAGTATCTTTGAAGGGCCTTATACCAAATGAGGAATATCGAGTAAACAGGTTGCATGAACTAGAACTTCTTGATGAAAAATGACAACATGCCTATGACCATCTCAAGACATATCAACAATGAATGTGCAAAAGCTATAATCAAAAATTCATCCCTAGAGCTTTCAAAATTGGTGATCTCATCCTAAAGGAAAATCCTAGAAATCAGCAAGATCGAGAAAATAAGAGGAAGTTTGAACCTAACTAGTTGGGTCCCTTTGTCATTATATCATCCTATGGATCAGGAGTATATTAGTTGTCAAATTCAAAAGGAGATGTGCTCGATGAACCAACCAACAACATCCATCTGAAGAAGTTCTACACTTGAGTCGTCCAATGCACAGATCAAGCAAAAAGCAAAAAAATAAAAAAAATACAAAAAAATACAAACATATCAAAAAGTGCAATAAGAACAAGTAGTGAAAGCCTGGCAATAGGCACTATTTGTGAGAGAACAACTCCTCTATCTATCATTACTCATATTGTTGATCCATCTATTCTCAGCTAATGGCCATCGCCCAACACTTATACAGACAACATTATCCCAGACATACTTAGCATAGTCAATGTCCTTGATTATCTAAAAATGGTTATTCATATCATATCCCACCATGGATTGGTGATAAACATATATATCCACATCGACAAATATCCATAACTAGGGGCAACATTCCTCTTACTTTAACATTCAGACAACAAACAAAGATTGCGGCATACTAGGAAACCAATGTCAAAACTGCTCATCAAGCTAGAAAACAGGATCATTATCCAACTGCAACTTTAAACACCACACGATGGATAATTTTTCTGAATTATGATTTGTATAAATTCAGCATGAATTTTTAACTATTTGTATCTTGATTTCTGAAACATTAGATCTTCCGAGCTACTCAAGGATGCACTGAGCTAGAGAAGCAACGAAGGAATCTGATATTTTTCTTTGGTTTTCTGTCTATGAGACGATCATTTGTATGGTGCAAAATTTGTCTCAAGACATGATTGGAAACATATCATTGAAGATATTTTCCACTTTGCACATGCAAATGGTTAACTCTTGTCTGTTTTACACAAGCAACACTCAGGTCATCTTGGTTCAATTATACCTCGATGCTTGTGTCATATTGCAATATCAAAAAACCATGTAAGTTTTACTCAACTCGTTATGGTTCAATTATACCATGATGCTTGTATTAAAATTTCAACATATCAAAAGCTCAATGATGACGAAAAGAGCACAAACAAGTGACTAAATAGGAATGACAATGATAGAATTAAAGTGATCATTTAGTTGCATATCATTTTAAAATTGCATTTAGTTACATATCATTTTAAAAAATTGCTTTCAGTTGCATATCATCTTAATCTTGCATTTAGTTGCATTTCATTTTAATCTTGCAATAGTATCATCACATTTCACATCATTATCATTATCATACATCTCATTTTCAAGATACATCTCATAAATCATAACATTCATATAACATTACATCTCATATCAAAGTAATCAATGCAATACATCACCACATTATCACTCATCTCATCATGAATCATACATTCATATCATAATCTAAATCAAAGAAGATCAAGAGCATTATTATCTAAGCATCTAATCATCCTCATAGTATCATCATATCAAATAATGTACATCATAAATCAATCATCATCAATAAGCACATCACATGTGGATTAGAGAAATCAGTGCCATATATATATATATATAAAACTCAAAAATGGTCGAAATGTACAGGGGATATCATGTCTATCAAAATACATCAAAAGTGATAAAAAAACAATAGAGATAGGTCTCTCAGGTATGACTATCTCTTGAGGCAAACAGTCTGGCAGTGGATGTCCTAGCTCCTGGATCTCCACCTGATGGATCACATCAAGCAGGCCCCGTAACACCTTTTCTCTCTGTCCTCGTATGACTACGACCAGATCGAGTAGATGCCACTGCAACATAGCTAGGAGCTTTGTGATCTCAAGGAACCACCTCCTCATATAAACACCTATAATACTTGGTCTCCTTGGCTGAGTACTGTATCTCTCTTAGTGTGTCTTGAATTGGGGCACCAGTTGTGGCTCTCTCTAACCTGTCAACAAGAGCCTCTGCCTGACCCCGATGCTCTATCTTTGTATCCTTCTTAACAATAACTTATGTAATATGTCATTGTTGTGCTAACAACTGTGCCTGTAGCTGCTGAACTAAGACTTGTAGTGCTTTGATTTGAGAATCTTGTCGATGGGTGGGCACCCTAATCTGAACGGGTACCTGTGTCATCATCCAACCCACACCTGTCCCTATCTAAGGAGTCGATGGAGGTAGAACATCAAATATCCTGCTATGGGAAGGTCACCTATCATCCTCTATCCTGCCCACCACAAATAGCACCACACCTACCCTACCACCCCCGTTAACACCAAGAATGAGACCTCCTCCACCCCCTCTACCTCTATCTCCATCTCTATCTCCTCCTCTCCTTCCTCCATCTCCTCTACCTCCTCCTCCTCCTCCTCCACCACCCCCATCACCTCCTCAACCGCCTCCACCTCCCTCTCCTAACTCCTCTCCCTCATCCTCCTCTCTTCGCCTGTCTCCCCCTCACCTCTGTGGCTGCTCCTCCTCATCAAAAGCAGGTAGCAACTATGTCAGATCAGATATACGTACCACTACATGTGCCATGAAGTAGGTGGAGAACTCCTCTGTCATCCCAATATCAACAACCCCCGCCCCATAATCACGTATCTGTCCCACCAGGGACATGTACTCATCCATGGTTGCTCTGATATCTAGAGTAGGTCCCCACTCTGACACATCTTGTCACCGACGAGCATACAAATAGGCTTCTTGTGGCATCCCCTATTGTCTACCATATTGTTGTTGAACACAGTTGTGTTAGGATTCCCAAAGATACTAAGAGGGGGGGTGAATCAATATCTGACCGATATGTGAATTTTCTTGACTTATTATATGAAAAGCATTTCAAAACTGTGTACTGGTAAGCTAAAATTAATGCAGTAAATAAGAATAATAAACACAACATGAAAGACACACCATAACACCATATTTTTAATGAGGAAACCCAGTGTGGGAAAAACCTCGGTGGGATTTGTGACCCACAATATTCGCTTATTGGCCAATAAGGGAATATTACTGTTTACAGGAAGGCCAAGTGCCTAGAGCTCACTGCTCAGTTACAAAAGAAGTCTCACTGACTTACAAAAATGGATTATACAAATTTAATGTCATGTACTTGTTTAGATCAACATCTACTATGCTAGATTCAGTACCGGTTTAAGCTCTGTAATAATCATAAACCCTTATCCAAAATCTACCTTACAATTCGCACATTAGGTCTGTAATAATCTTTCCATCTATATCTGTCCTAAATAATCTACAATGATCTCATACTTATATGAGTCATATTACAATCTGCCAAGTCATCTTACAAAAGGTTTTTATAATTAAATACAAAATACATTTAAGCAAAATTCCTATCGGCCATGGTGTCGGTAATCTTTCTTTTTGGTGTCGGTGAACTGCATGTCGGCATTGAGTCTGCTGGTGTTGGTGCCTGTCGGTATCATATGATTGCAAGGTTTCCATTAATGACAATACCTTCAATCACCTACAATTTCTCATTGGAGTGTGCATTTTCCAACAATCTCCCCCTTTGGCATTGATGGCAACACTCATGAGAAAAATCAAAAAATGTTATCCAAAAAGATTTTGCCAAGATTGTCTTACCAAAATTGTGTTATCAAAACGTGTGCTCCCCCTGAGCTGATGATGTCTTTCTTCTGATCATTTTTCTCATCTCCACTACTCCCCCTTTGACATCAATGACAAAGGTTGTCATTCACTGTCAGTGGAGTGTGGTTCTTGCCTAGATCTTTGTAACCGGTGGGTTACAATCTGATAGATGTCCGCCAATGCAAAATTTTGACTATCGCTGAACCTTTCGTTGTCCTTTAATGCTGCTTCTATTCTCTGAATTGTATCAGTGAGTATGTGCATTTGATCTAATGGTGTCTTAAGTCTGGGAACCAGAGCCTCAGAAATTTCTTTTCTCAAAGAAATGGGGTAATCTAGTTTAGGACCTAGTTTGCATTTTAAATCCTTTGCCTTAAGCTTTATCTTTTCTTTATCTTTTTCTAATTTCTCAATTTTCTCCTCAAGATCTGCAATATTCTTTTTAATTTCCAAAAATGAATCTGATGTTCCTATTAAATTGTCAGCAATATTGTTGATTTCTTCTTGTGCTTTGCTAATCTCGGAATCTATGTACTCTGTCAAAATATCAATTTTGCAGGTATCTCTGTAGAGTTTCTTGAAATCCAAAATTGTTTCTCCTAATGCCGATAATAAGGTTTCCATTTGTTCCTTATTCTTCTTCACTATTTCCTCAAAGAATTTTTCTTTCTCCTTATTCATTTTCTCTTAGAATGTGTCTTCATTTATCTGGTCTAGTGTAATTAGATTGCCAGTTATATATTTAGACAATGTGTCTAATTGGCTCAAAGAATCTTTCTTATCTATGTTACACTTTGGAGCTATCAATTTCAAAATTGGTAATGTGTCATCTATAGCCTTGTAAGCTTGTGCATTACACTCTGTTATTTTCTTTATTGAGTCCAAGAGTACCTCTATCACATTTGTTGGTCGGAATTCAGTCATTGATGTGCCGGATGACTGTCCAACTGTCCTCACAATCTGTAGTCCGCCAGTTGTAGTGATAGCTTTGCTTTCCTCTTTCTCAAGAGGATCTGTTTGAGTTTGCATTTTCACTTTGGGCACTGTCTCTTTTTGAACCTGTGACTCTAACTGTTTCTCTACTTTTGTCTCTGTTTGTTTCACTGTGCTCTTGTCTACCAGTTTTTCTGATTGTTTCTCAATGTTATCTACCGGTGTTTTTGATGCTTTACCAGTGGTATCCACTATTGGTTTCTCTTTGTTCACTTCTGTGTTGTCTACTGCTAGTGACTCAGTAGATGCAACAGTATGCACATCTGTGGTATTTGCCTTTCCAGTGTCCGGGGGATCATTTGATTCTTGAGTTTTTTGTTGTTCCCCAATTCCAATGTTATCAATTCCAACATTTTCAACTGGTGGCTCTGTTGCCACATCTGTCTTCTCAGTTGATTCCTTATCTACCACAATATTTACCTCTTGGGTGTCTATGTTCATAGTGTACAAAATTTCAGACTCAGGATTTGTATCCTCATGAGGAGTCTCAATACTCTTTGTTGACGGTTGTGTGTCAATGGTTTCTACCAGTGGAGTATCAGAAATAGGTGGGGGAAAGTTATCAATTATCTTTAGGCTTGGAGGTCCACCTACCTTACCTTTCCCTTATCTTTGTTCTTTTGGTAGACTCTGATGGTCTTAGGTCTTTTAAGTTCTTCTTGTTTCTCTTTTTCAACAAAGAATATATCCCATTGATCTGCGGTTTCTTCAGAAATTTCATTCACTCTTCCTGCCATTGGTGCTACATGTCGGTGACCGGTTGAAAATACTATCCAGCTAGCCTCACTGATTAATTGATCTATTTCTTCAGTGGAGTTCACTGGGTGAACTGCAAGTAATTTTTCTATTTTTATCTTTTTATCTAGCTCAACAATAGCTACCCTTCTAGCTTCTAGTCTTCTGTATAAATCAATGGGTATATCATCAATAATATCCATCAAAAATTTCTTGTAGATGTCTAAGTGTAAAATTACACTATTCTCTATCCTCTCTCTATCATCAGTAGAAAGTGTGTTATACAGCTTGCTAATATTTTTCAGTTTTCCATCCTCTGTTATTTCACTTAGAAGTTTTTCCAATGGAGCAATATCCTGTTTTACCTTCTTTTTATTTGGAGTCAACCTCTTAACTAGAGGCCTAACTGCCTGTTGCTTTTGTCTTGTCTTTCTGGGTGTAGGTGAGGGTGTCGATGAGGGTTTTCTTTTCCTTACTACCCTTCTGAACTCAATCAGTATATCACTTTCAGAAGAAGTTGCAATCGGTGAAAGATGAACTTTCGGTTGAAGTCCTTCCAACTCACTTTCCTTAATACCAGTTTTGTTTAATACATCTTCCTTAATTGCTTTAGCTTGTCTTGTACCTTTCCTCACTATTTGTTCAGTCTTCTTGACTCTTTTCTGAGACTGAATAACACTCTCAATTGTTTCTGCATTGCCAAAAACTTTCTCAGATGGTCCCTTTGGTGCTTCAAGGAGGGCTTTTGCATAAGTCTCAATTATGTTATCATCTATTTCATATCCCATTTTGGTTACCCAAATAGTTCTAGGGACAACTGCCTCCATCCAGATTTCATCTTTCTTAATTACAAAACATATTTCCTTTTGATATTTATCCATAATTGCCTGAGACAGCCTTACTCTTGTCTTCATTCTAGCCTTCAGTGCTTGAAAATGTTCATTTATATGTTTCTCTCTGTTTTCTCCCATGTTGTTTAATATGTCCAATAGTTGCTTTCCTACCAGTATATCAAAGCCAAAGTCTTTCTTACCAATACTGGGTACTTCCTTGGTAATATACAACATCAAACATACAAGCAAATTTCCAAATCTGAAAGTTCCCTTCTTATCACCTTTGATTTTCTTCAGGTTGTCTATCAATTCATCTTTAAGCCATTCACACACATCAATTCTTGCATTATCATTTACCATGTCATATGCACTTTTAATACATAGGCTGGATACTGAGTTTAACCTATTTGCATGTGTGGCCTTATAACCAAGAATCATACTAACAAAGCTAACATTTATGTCCTTCACATCATTGACTCTTAGGGATCTTTTGTCAAATGTTGCGTCGGTTAAGTTTGTCACAGTGTCATTAGAAACTTTCTTAGTTCTGTCAGGCCTGCTACCGGTGGAAGGTAACCCTGTTACTGCCCTAACTCCTTCTTTGGTGATCTTATGGATGGAATCCAACCAAAAGAATTTGCCATGGACTCTGCTTAGGACTATTCTTATCACATCTTCAGGAAAATTAGGAATGCTAAGAATATCCACAAAACCTAGGGTTTCTACAACCTTTGTTTTGGTTTAATGTTACCATTTGCATCACAAATCACAGTCCTATACATGTTCTTGATTTCATCATCTCCTAATTCCTCTATATGACAGTGTATGTATATCCTAGGATCCTCTGCATAAACTACTCCCTTAGGTATTTTTAAAAATGCACCTATGGTATCATCCATCTTCGCAATTTCGGGAACAAGTTTGAATACGGGTCTAGGTCACTTGATAACCTCAATCACAGTAGGGTTTGCAATAAATTCAAGTGTAGATGAAGAAGCCATAGTTATAAATACCTTAATCTTCCTTTAGGATGAGTGCTTGAATGAATTTCTTTACTTTTCGCTAAGGATGCCTTCGCTTGAGAATTTTTGCGCTCTCGAAGATTTGAATGCTTGGTGAATGAAAAAGGAGCCAAAACACTTGCTTTATAATGTTATTTTCTCCAACTACCACTGTATGTGGGAAACACAGGTCAATAGAACTTAAAATGCGAAAAGTGAAGCCCCAAAGAGACTTGTCCATACACCCATAGGACTTCTTGGTGCAAGCTATGGAATCACGAAGGATGACTCAGCTTCCCAAGGTTGGTTCCATGGTTCTCTATCTCACAAGGTCCCTCAAACCAATGCCTTTGCTCTCAGATCATTGAGCAAAGTGGTTTAGGGATGACAAATGCAAGAATGAGGGATGCTTTGATTGATTTTAATATGAAAATGCAACCTATCTATGCATGATCCTACAAATGAGATGAACTAGATTATAAGATGACAAGATTAGTAGTAATACTATCCTAACATGATATACTAGTCATATGATTAAGCTATTGATGAAAGAAGAAATCTAAAATGATTATTAGATTAATTCTTATTTGCAAAGAGAGACTAAATGTGCTAAAAATTGAGCATAAGTATGATACTAAGAGCTTGCATATCTGAAAATGGAGGAATGAGAGCTCTATTTATAGGAAAAATGGAGCAATGGATGGCCAGGATTGAAAAAGATAATCAAGGGTTGAGTTTGAAAGTTGCTCAATCCATGTTCACAAATTTCACCAATGAAATGGTGACAATTGGCAACATAGGGTTGGTTGAGAGGAGATGTAAGAAGCATTAAATGCTTGATAAGACCTCATGGTTACCTTAGGGGGTAAGGGTTAAGGTTAGGTTAGGATTACCCATTGGATAAAGCTTTTACCCAAAAGATAAACTCTTGTGCAAAGGATTAAGGATTAACCATGGTCAAAACAATAAATGCTTGATGAGACCCTTGGGTTACATGGAGGTTAAGTTTAGAGAAATTCTTTAATCATGCTCGAGGGTTGAGTTAACCATTAATGGTTTGGAAGACTTTCAAAGTTAAGTTGTTGAAGCCTTCAATGGTTTTCAAAGATTTTGAGGGTTTGAGAAGTGACTTCCTCTTGCTTAGGGATGTGACAATATTTAGGAGATGGGTTAGGCTAATCTAGAAGTGATTAGAAGAGTCTAGAAGGGGGTTAGGAATAGGATTTAGAAGGCAAGTGGGAGATGTAGGATTTTGCAAGTGGGTGGGGAAAATAGGATTTAATTGAAATAAAGTTAATTTAATTCAATTTGGTTGTAATTTGGGAAATTAAATAAATTAGATTTATTCAATTTAGGGTAAACTATTTAATTAAATTAGAATTTAATTAAAAGTGGAGAGAAGGGATTTAATTAAATAAAATGATTTATTCAATTAAATGGTAAAAGAGGTCTAGTGAATTTAATTTAAATAAATTGAATAATTTACTTGATTAAATAGAGGAATGTGGGTGATTCAATTAAATTGGATTTAATTAAATAGAGGAATGAAGATAAAATATTCATTTAGGAATATGGTCATTCTTTTATGTCTACATTTTGCCCCTCTTTGAAGTGACGTGGGTGGACATGTTAATTCAAAGAAAATGATGTGTCGTCATTATTTATGATCAATTTTTATGTCGTTTTGAGATATGTCATGCCCCAGTTTTGATAATCGATGCCCTAGATTCGATAAAATGATGTTGATAATGCCCCCTCGGGAGATGAATCAAAAATTTTGAAAAAATGATTTGATTTGGATAATTTCGATAGCATTTTAAATTTTGGTCGATAGTGAATGCATTTATTTGATTCATCTCCCGATAATGATGTTGGATAGGTTGGTATGAGACACCGCGAACAAGATTCACATTCCTTTACGGAACCCTAATTTCGATTTACCCTATAAAAGGGGAAAGTAATTCCTTTTTGTCTCATTTGTGCTTGTTGACTTTGGAGATAGTGATTTTTGGAGAGAAGTCAACATGTCGATTCCGTATTCTACTCATCGATTCAAGCACGTGTGGAGGTATCAGAGGCCCACCGCATATGGACCACCGGTAAGTCAACCTTTTGACCCTTTTTGGATTTTTGATTTTGTCATTTCTGGTAATTTTTTGAATTTTCAGTGCGGATTTTACGCTTTAGCGCGTCGCGTCGAAAGGGTAGCGCATACGAAAAATTTCGTAGCACGTAGGGTCTAGCTAATAGGGTAGCATCTAAATGTTTTTAGGCTAGCACATAGTCAGGCTAGGGTAGTGCGTCGAGTTAGATTAGTGCACCGGGTGTATAAGATAGCACATTAGGTAAGTGGGGTAGCGCGTAGGAAACTCCTAGCACATAGGGCTTGCGGGAGGTCGCATGGGTAGGTTTAAATAGCACGTAGGTGTAACCTAGTGCATAGGGTTAAATTAGTAGCGCATAGACTGTCTTAGTGCAAAGGGTTTGTTAGAGGGTGCATGCAAAGAAAAGGACAGCGCATAGGGTTGGCTAGGTAGTGCGTAGACAAAACAACGTAGCGCATGAGATGTAGTTTGGCGCTTGGATAGGATAGGTTAGCGCATACAGGAAAATTTGTTGATAAAGTGGGATTTTGTGAGTAAGAAAATTTTGTAGGTAATGTCTGGTTTGCCAGGATAAGGGAATTTTTGCCAGTTTCTGTGTCTACTGTCTTTGATGTGTCCAATATGAGTTCTGATACAACTTGATTTGTTTTGCGATGTTTGCAATTTGATAGTGATTTTGATATGATTTTGGATATTTTGTGGAACCTGATTTAGATTTGTTCAAAGTTTTCAAAGTTTTGGATATGAATGTGATTGATATGAATTTGTGGAGCTTGAGTTGTTTTACAAGCTAATATGGAACTTGAGTTGTGTTACAAGTTGATATGGAACTTGAGCTGTTTTACAAGTTGATATGTTTTGAAACTTGAGTTGTGTTACAAGTTGATGTGATTTGATGAATTGATATGATTTTAATTTTGATATCTATGTGTTGATGAGGGAACTAATATTGGACTTGCATTGTGTTTGACAAGAGTGTCTTGGTGTAGTGCAGTCGCGTGAGCGATTTCTGAGACCATGGTCATTGACACCACGATTGACACAGGGAGACAGGGATATTATTGATAGGTGTGGTTTGACCTCTTTGATAGAGATGCCTCGGTTTATCGTAAATCAGGGTTTGTTGACAGCGTTGGCAGAGAGGTGGCCTAGTGACATGAACACCTTTCATTTAGCTATAGGTGAGATGACAGTGACACCTAAGGATTGCTACCAGATTTTGTGGATTCCTATAGTAGGTGCACTGCTACCTTATGAGTAGACGGAGGAGGGTGGGACTGAGGCACTACGTCGGATATTTCAAAATGATACCATTTGTGGGTATGAGATCCCATGGCAGGAGTTTTTGGATTTGGATTACACTCCCTTACCATCAGTTCTAGCAGGTTTCATTGGTGGTTTTCTATGTCCCGACTGTAGGTTGAAGGGACTGTTTGTTGGATGGGGGTTAGTGCTAGAGGACATGGTGATGCAGGGTCGTCATTTTGCATGGGGATTAGCTATGTTGGCCCATCTATACAAGGATCTTCATGAGGTAGTGTACCTTGGATACAACAATTTATCAGCTGGTCTGACACTTCTCCAGGTATGGGCATGGGAGCATATTCTCGTAGCTAGGCCATTGGCAGACATAGATAGGTCCGTTGGATGCACTTACGCATATGGGTACAGAGGGATAGTTGTCCAGCGTAAGCTGGGCAAACTAGAGCATTGGAGTAGAGTGCTTGATGACATTGATATGGTCGTATGGCAACCATATACAGGGTGTGAGGTATGGGTTGAGGATGGGATGGAGATGCCACATGTCTTCATGTCTAGGTATCTGATAGGGCAGACACCCTTTTTTATAGAGAGGTTTTTGCATAGGCGGGTGCTGCGACAGTATGGGTGACAACAGGGCATACCACATGGAGCATGCCTATATGCTCAACGGAGACAATATATCCTAGATTGGGGTCCTATGATTGACAACATGATGGCGGTAGAGGAGTTCTTTCAGTTAGCCAGCTAGATTTGGGATTATGCCCCTGAGATCGTGGATGCAGGGATGACTCATGAGTTTGCAGGGCTCTTCGCAACACAAGCAGTAGCCAGGATATCTGATCCAGTGGAGATGATTCCAGCATTCAATGATGATGAGGAGGTAGATGAGGGAGGGGGTCATGGAGGAGGAGGAGATGATAGAGGAGGTGGGAGAGGTTAACTTGTAGTTAGAGGTAGATTGGAGTTATGGAGGAGAGGAGATAGGGGTGGAGATGGTGGTGGGAGGGGGATATGGGCAGAGAGAGCCATCTGGCAGGTGGCCTTGGATAGAGGGAGAGGGGTTTTGCTGGAGAGGAGGATCAAGTGGAGGAGGTGATAGTAGTGGTGGGAGGGTATAAGGATGTGCAGAGATTGACTCAGAGGAGGAGGTTAGATGTGTTACCTCCACCAGCACCGAGTATAGGTAGAGGGACAGGGGGTACCCCTTCATAGGTACCCCTACAGATGCGGATTCCTACGCATGTGGAGGATGCAAAGATTAGATCGCTGTAGCTATCTGTGCAGCGTTTGTAGGCATAGGTGTTGGCGCAACAGTGTTAGATTGCTTAGTTGACGACAAAGCAGGATACGTAGATAGAGCAGCGGGATTGAGCCGAGGCTCGAGCAGAGGTTTTGGAGAGAGCAGCAGCAGGTGGCCTGATGAGAGACACCTTGAGAGAGCTGTCATTGAGAGTCAGGGAGGCAGAGTACTATAGGAGACACTATGAGGAGGCGGTGCCCAGGGAGCGCCAAGTGCAGAGTTTCACATAGTCGAGATCTAGACGATCCTGAGAGACTGGGTCGTGGTCAGAGAGCAGAGGTGTGACAGGGCCTTCTAGACATGATCCACCTAGAGATCCAGAGGCTGGGACATCTACTGCAAGACCATCTCCCTCAGGAGATAGTCATACTTGAGAGACGTTGTCTTCATTGTATTTTTTATCATTATTTTTGTTGTACAGATATGATAGATATTGTATAGTGATCATTTGTTGATATATATATATATATATGGGACACCATTTTCTTTGATCGTGTGATGCGTTATGGATGATTCTTTTTATATGTTGCTATGTATTCTATGATGATGTAATCTTAGATAGATGTATGTGATGTGAAATGTAATGAATATGATGTAAAATACATGATGTTATGAGATATATCTTGAAAATGAGATGTATGATATGATATGCAACTAATTTGTAAAATGATATGTAACTAATTTATAAAATGATATGCGACTAATTGGTAAAATGATATGCAACTAATTGTTTTGGAGCATCCTCATTCTGCATTTGTCATCCCGATATAGCCACATGTTATTTGCTTTCGATATATGTATCATCATTGAGCTTTGATTTGTTTTGGGATATGTTGAAAATTTATACAAGCATAATGGTATAATTGAACCATGATGACCTGAGAAAAATTTACATGATGTTTGATTTTGCAAGATAGCACAAGCGTCAAGGTATAATTGAACCAAGATGACCTAAGTGCGGATTGCATATAAATAGACAAGATTAAACCATTTGTATGCGTAAAGTGGAATCATGTCTTCAGTGATATGCTGTGAATCACATATTGAGACAAGTATCTACATAGTACAAATGATCACCTCATAGATAGAAGACTAAGAAAATATTGGAGTTTCCCGATGTTCTCTAGCTTTCAGACTGGGTCCTTTGTTATTTGTTGGTGATGTCTTACTTCTACAAAATTTTGCAATATGTCCAATCTTGTTACAAGCATAACAAGTCACATTGTTTTTCTGAATAGCTTTTCCATATCCTATGCCAGTATGTGTTCTGCACTGATTAGATAAGTGTCCAAATCTTCCACAAACATAACATCTTACATTCATTTTACAATGTTCTGAATTGTGACCAACTTTGTTGCATTTAGAACATTGACCGGTGGGTGTGTTAGTGTTCTGATAATTTCTAGATCTACATTGATTTTCTCTATGACCATACTTGTTATAGTTAAAGCATTTCCCATTAAATTTGTAAGCATTAGGTTTTCTTACCGATTTGCCGTGATCGTGATTGTTTGCAGTACCAGAGCTTTCACCAACTTCAAAGCCAAGGCCATTTGTATCACCATTAGGTTTATGATTCTTCAGCACGTCATCAAATTCCTTTGAACTTTTCTTGAATTTCTCCTTGTGTTTATTTGCAGCAGTTCACTCTCCAAGATTCCTTTCTATCTCATGAGTTCATTTGTGTCATTTTGTGTATGCATCAAGTCTGTCTTTAACATATCATTTTCATGACTAAGTCTTGTGTTTTCATTTCTAGCATCATTTAGTCTTCTAACCAAGTCATCTTCATTCTTCTTTCTATCTTCAGTTTCTTTAAAAATTCTCATAGATATATTGTTAGATCCCAGAGACAACTGAGAGGGGGGCAGAATCAGTTGTCAAATGAATTTAAACCAAAAATAATTTAACCAACTTAATGCTTAATACCGGTAAACCAGATAAGTATGCTGGTAGATAGTTATAATAGTTAATTGCTATACCGGTAAGGATTAGTGCATGAAACATAAACACAAAGTCATCCACAACACATAACACCAATATTTGTATGCGGAAACCCTGTAAGGGGAAAAACCATGGTGGGAAACCTTACCCACAATCAGATGATACTACTGCAGATAGTAAGTGTACATAAATGGGGTCTGCACATGCAGAAAGGCCAACAGCCTAGAGCTCACTACTCAATCACAAAATGGGAGTCACACTGACTACAGTTGGATGGTTAAATCCAATAAGAATGTACTACACAAAATAGCATCTACATATGCTGAATTCAGTACCGGTGTAATGCTGATATGCTTCCACAAAAACCCTCCTTCAATCTTCAGATGATGTCTGCGTGTATAGCTCTGCTTAATCTCGCATATACCTTCACACAATCCTTTTTTTAATTCCACACTTGATCTTACAAATAAGATCTTATATTTATACCATAACCTAAGACCAATTTTAGTAGGTTGGCTCTACAAGATATTACAATAAAAACATTTTACAAACAATATAATATCTGATGCAATAACCAATTGAACATCTCGGCTTAATGTATTTACAACAATAATTAATCATCTCCATAGCATGCCATATTGATCTGGAAAAGATAAACCTACCGGTGTAACCCTAGACCTATTTGCTAGTAACAACAAATATGCAACTATGAATATACCAATGAACAAAACACTAGGACAAGATGTCCAGATGATGTCTTCAACATAACCATGTGTCTTCCATGTCATTCCAAGTGCCAGTGATCATTATATCTTGCTGGTGTACCATATACCAGTAACTGTGCAATAGTTACTTGCCTGTCGGTGAATGATGCTGGATCTCCAAAGTGCTAGTGTTTTAGTAGGTGTTGACATCAATGACAAAACCATACCAAAATACCAACAATCTCCCCCGATGGAAACACAAGATGGAAAAACCATCAAAGTGCCAAAACAGAAATCCCAAGTATCAAAAACCAACAATCTCCAAAAAGATTATAACCAGAAAATAATCTCTCCCCCTAGGAGCAACATGTGTTTTCCAAAGGTTTCTCAATACCAATCTCCAAAAGATAATGTGTTTTTCCATAGATATCTCTCCCCCTTTGACATCAAATGCCAAACTTATAATAAAACCAAGTTCATATACAAAATACCAATCAATTCAATATACCAACTACTCCCCCTGAGAAGTAGCTTCCTCATCAAAGACCAGAATAAAAGATTTCTCTGTTAATTCTGCCGGTTGATGATAATTATCAACTGTCTAAGTCTCTACCGGTGGTGGTATGACTCCAAGTTGATCTCTGAGATATTCAAAAGTCTCCTTAGGCAAAGGTTTAGTGAAAATATCTACAATCTGCTCTCTAGTATTCACCTAAACCAGTTTTATCTTCTTTGCTTCAACTTTTTCCCTTAGAAAATTCAGTTTGATAGAAACATGTTTGGTTTTAGAATGTAATACCAGATTCTTAGATATATCAATTGCTGTAGTGTTATCACAATAGATAGTAATAGGTTCCTTGCATTTTACCTTTATGTCTTTCAACATTTGTTTAAGCCATAGGACCTGTGTACAATTAGTTGTTGCTGCAACATATTCTGATTCTGTTGTTGATAAAAATGTACAACTTTGTTTCTTACTCAACCAAGAAACTAATCTATTTCCAAGAAAGAATGCTCCTCCAGTGGTGCTTTTTCTATCATCCACATCTCCTACCCAATTTGCATCTGTGCATGCACATAATTCAAAGTTTTCATCTCTAAGATACCATAATCTAAGATTTATAGTGCCTTGTAAATACCGGAATATCCTTTTTACTACTGATTCATGATTTTCTCTAGGATTACTTTGAAATATAGAAACAATACATACTTTATTCATAATGTCAGGTCTGGTTTGTGTCAAATACAGTAAACCTCCTATCATATATTTGTATCTAGTTGGATTAACAGAGGTAGATTCATCCCTTTGTGATAGTTTTTCATTTGTTGTCATAGGTGTACTTACCGGTTTAGAGTTCTCCATCCCAAATTTCTTTAGTAACTCTTTTAAGTATTTGGATTGACTCAAGAATATATACCTTTATCAGTCTATGAAATCTGTAATCCTAAAAAGAATTTTATTTCTCCAATCATAGACATCTCAAATTCTTGTTGCATTTTAATAGAAAATTCCTTACATAATCTATCTTCTCCTCCAAAGATTATATCATCAACAAATACTTCTATAATCAAGATCTCATCATTAGTTACTTTATAATATAAATTGTTGTCTACATTTCCTTTAGTAAAACCAATATTTAAAAGATATTTATCCAATCTTGCATACCAAGCTCTTGGAGCTTGTTTTAGTCTATACAGAGCTTTTCTTAGCTTGCAAACCCTATCATTGTCATCTGTCAAAGAAAATCCATCAGGTTGTTCAATGTATACTTCCTCTTCAAGATCTCCATTCAAAAATGCATATTTAATATCCATTTGATAAACTTTGTATTTCTTGTGTGCTACAAAAGCCAAAAATAATCTGACTGCCTCAATTCTAGCTACCGGTGCAAAGGTTTCATTGTAATCAACTCCTTCTTTCTGAGAATATCCCTTACACACTAGTCTTTCTTTATTGCTGACAACCTTACCATCTTCATTAAGTTTGTTTCTAAATACCCATTTGGTTCCAATAACATTTTTATCTTTAGGCCGGGGAACTAGTGTCCAAGTGTTATTCTTCTCAATTTATTCGAATTCTTCTTCCATAGCTTTAATCCAAAATTTATCTTCATATGCCTCATTAACAGATGATGGTTCAATTTGAGAAATAAGACATACCTCTTCATTTTCCAATCTTCCTCTTTTCATAACTCCTTTATATTTGTTTCCAATTATTTGATCTTCAGAATAATTCAGTCTTACATACCGGGGTGTCTTAATTTGCTGTTGTTCCTCAATTACTGTGGAATCCTTAGATGGTACCAAGGTAATTGGATCTTCATTCTGTACCGGTGGATTTAGAGTAGGTTCATTTATCAAAAATTTTGTTGCCGGTTCAGAGTCTATATACCTTGAAGTTCCTCTAAATTGTTCATCAATCTTTACATTTGTACTCTCAACAATTTTCTGCAATCTCTTGTTAAAACATCTATATGCTTTTCTCTTAGATGAATAACCAAGAAATATTCCTTCATCACTTATAGGATCAAATTTTCCAATATACTCATCTTTTCTAATATAACATTTACTTCCAAAAATTCTGAAATACTTAAGAGTAGAAGTATTACCAAACCATAGTTCATGAAGGGTCTTACCGGTTTCACCTTTGATGTGAACTTTGTTAAATGTATAGACCATTGTGCTGACTGCTTCTTTCCAATACACATGTGGTAAATTTGCTTATGATAACATACTTCTTGCTGCATCCAAGATAGTTATGTTTTTCCTTTCAACAACTCCATTCTGTTGTGGTGTCTGAGGTGCTAATAGCTATCTTCTAATTCCATTCACTTCACAGAATGTATTAAAATCCCTAGATGTAAATTCACCTCCTTGATCTAATCTTAAACATTTGATTTTCTTACCGGTTTCATTTTCAACCATTTCTTTGAACAGTTTGAACTTACCAAGTGCTTCTGATTTTTCTCTGAGAAATGTCACCCAACACATTCTAGAATAGTCATCAATGATTAGCATGGAATATCTATCACCTTGTAAACTTTTAGTTCTAGCTGGACCACATAAATCAGTGTGAATCAAATCAAGAGCATTATTTTATTTTTCTGGAATACTTTTGAAACTAGCTCTAACTTGTTTTCCAAATTGACATTCCTTACATACTGTATTCTGAGGTTTGACAATTTTAGGTAGATCTCTAACTGCCTTAGCAGTACTGATCTTTACCATGCAATCAAAGTTTACATGACAGAGTCTCTTATGCCATAACCCACTTTCATCTATATGTGCAATTAAGCATGTCTTTTCACTATTATTCAAATGAAAGATATTACCTCTAGTCTGATTACCGGTTGCAATTTCCAAACTCGTTCTATTCATGATTTTGCATTTTCCATTTTTGAATTGTAACTGAAATTCTTTCTCAACTAATTGACCAACACTCAAAATATTATGCTTTAATCCTTCAACATAATAAACATTGTCAGTGTTATGTTTACCATCAAGAGATATTGAACCCTTACCTTTGATTGAACAAGATTTGTCATCTCCAAATCTCACTAAGCCTTCATTGTATTCTTGAAAGTTCAAGAATTTACATTTGTCTCCTATCATATGATGTGAGCATCCTGAATCAATGATCCATTCATCCTTTACTTCAACTTTAGTTGCTAGGGCCTGTACTACTGGTTGAGTAGTAGGTGCTGCTTGATCTTCTATTATAGCAACAAAAACCCATCCATTGTCTATCGGATCCTCATCAGAATCATCAGTCACACCTTCATCAGCAATGTAACAAGATTTGTCTTTATTCTTCTTAAATCTGTATCTCTGATATTCAGGGTTAGGCTTGTATGTTCTTCTAGCTTCTTCTCTTAACCTAGTATGTCTATCAGGGCATCTTGAAGCCATATGACCAATCTTATTGTAGTTAAAACATTTAAAGGGTGCTTTACCTTCATACTTACTTCCAACTGGACCTTTAGGCATTTTCCTTGCAAATAGTGCTTCAAGTTCTTCAAGTTTTTCATTTTCTTTCCTACTTTCTTCAAGTTCTCTTGCATAAAAGGCTTTCCAATCAGATTTGTCAAATGATGGAGCAGATGATGTTGATGCTTTAAAGGCCAAATCTATCTTTATAGTAGCAACAGGACCAAATTCCTCAATTTCAAAGGCTGAAAGTTTTCCAATTAATGTATCCCTAGTTACTGATGTGTTAGGCATTGTTCTAAGCTCATTAATTGCAGCAACCTTCATTTGATATGCCGGTGGCAATTCTCTTAAAAATTTTGAAACAATTTCATCTTCACTTAAGGTTCCTCCACAACATTTAATACCCAAAACAATTTCATTTACTCTTTCCATAAAAGCAGAAATCCTTTCATCTTCTTCCATTTTCAGATGTTCATACCTAACTCGGAAGCTTTCAAGTTTTGCAATTTTGACTATGGAATCTCCTTCATTCAGTGTTTCCAAATGATCTCAAATAGCTTTAGTAGTAGACCTATCTGATAGTCTCATGATTTATTGATTTGATAATGCGCTCAAAAGTGCTTCTCTTGCTTTGCAATCATTTTCTTCATCTTTTGTCAATTTAGCTGGACTGACCTGACCTGGTACAACAGCAGTATAACCATTCTTTGTAATTTCCCAGATGTCTTTTCCAATGCAATTAAGATGTGTCTTTATTCTAATCTTCCATATGCCATAGTTGGTTCCATCAAGTTTAGGACTTTCCTTCCTGAAATAATTAGTAGACATTGGATCTCCTCAAGCTATTAAACTCTTGCAAAAGAGGACTAGACTCTTATACCAATTGTTAGGCCCTAAAGACTGTTGGTATTTTGGTATGGTTTTGTCATTGATGTCAACACCTGCTAACACACCTACTTTGGAGATCCAGCAACATTCACCGGCAATCAGTAAATTGTTCAACAATCACTAGTATATAGTTAACCGGCAGGATATAATGTTCACCGATACCTGCAATGACATGGAAGACACTTGGTAATGTCTAAGACATCATGTGGACACTTTTACTTGAAGAAATATCATTGGTATATTCTTATTTGCATATTTGCCTTTACCGCCAAATAGGTCCAGGTTATCTAGGGTTACACTGACAGGTTTATCTTTTCCAGATCAGCATGGCATGCTATGGAGATGATTCATTATTGTTGTAAATGCATTAAGCCGATATGTTCAATCGGCTATTGCATCAGATATTGTATTATTTGAAAAATGTTTTATTGTAATATCTTGTAGAGCCGACCTACTAAAATTGGTCTTAGGGTATGGTATAAATGTAAGATCTTATTTGTAAGATCAAGTGTGGAATGCGAAAAAGAATTATAAGAAGGTATATGCGAGATTAAGCAGAGGTATACACGAAGACATCATTTGAAGGTGAAGCTAGGTTTTTATAAAAGCATATCAGCATTACACTGGTACTGAATCTAGCATATGAAGATGCTATTTTGTGTAGTACATTCTCATTGGATTTAACCATCCAACTATAGCCAGTGTGACTCCCATTTGTGTTTGAGCAGTGAGCTCTAGGCTGTTGGCCTTTCTGCATGTGCAGACCCCTCTTGTACACTTACTATCTGCAGTAGTATCATCTGATTGTGGGTAAGGTTTCCCACCATGGTTTTTCCCCTTACAGGGTTTCCACGTACAAATATTTGTGTCATGTGTTGTGGTTGACTTTGTGCTTATGTTTCATGCATTAATTCTTACCGGTACAACATTTCCTGTTAACATTGTTTACCGGCACAATTAACTGTCTTACCGGTATTAAGCAATAAGTTGGTTAATAAGATTTTGGTTTGAATTTATTAGACAACTGACTCACCCCCCCCCTCCCCCCTCTTAGTTGTTCCTAGGACCTACAATGGATATCAGAGCTTAGTCCTCTTTTTGCAGAAGTTTAACAACTTGAGGAGATCCAATGTCTACTAATTATTTCAAAAAGGATAGTCCTAAACTTGATGGAACCAACTATGGAATATGGAAAATCAGAATGGAGACACATTTGAATTGCATTGGTAAAGACATCTGGGAAGTTACTAAGAATGGTTATACTGCTGCTGTAGCTAGTCAGCCTGCTCCTATTACTCTAGGTAAAGATGAAGAAAATGATTGCAAAGCAAGAGAAGCACTTTTGAGCGCATTATCAGATCAACAAATCATGGGATTATTAGATAGATCTACTGCAAAAACTATTTGGGATCATTTGGAAACACTGAATGAAGGGGATTCCATAGTCAAAATTGCAAAACTTGAAAGCTTCTGAGTCAGGTATGAACATCTGAAAATGGAAGAAGATGAAAGGATTTCTTCTTTTATGAAAGAGTTAATGAAATTATTTTGGGTATTAATTGTTGTGGAGGAACCTTAAGTGAGGATGAAATTGTTTCAAAAATTCTAAGAGGTTTGCCATTGGCATATAAAATGAAGGTTACTGCTATAAATGAGTTGAGAACAATGCCTAATACATCAATAACTAGGGATACATTGATTGGAAAACTTTCAGCTTTTGAAATTGAGGAATTTGGTCTTGTTGCTACTATAAAGACAGATTTGGCCTTTAAAGCATCAACATCATCTGCTCCATCATTTGACAAATCATATTGGAAAGCCTTTTATGGAAGAGAACTTGAAGAAACTAGGAAGGAGAATGAAGAGCTTGAAGAACTTGAAGCACTATTTGCAAGAAAAATGCCAAAAGGTCCAATTGGAAGTAAGTATGAAGGTAAAGCACCTTTTAAATGTTTCAATTGCAATAAAATTGGTCATATGGCTTCAAGATGCCCTGATAGACATGCTAGACTAAGAGAAGAAGCTAGAAGGACATACAAAGCTAATCCTGAATATCAGAGATACAGATTTAAGAAAAACAAAGATAAATCTTGTTACATTGCTAATGAAGGTGTGACTGATGATTCTGATGAGGATCCAGTAGACAATGGATGGGTCTTTGTTGCTATAACAGAAGATCGATCGGTACCTATTGCTCCACTGGTAGAACAAGCCCTAGCAGCTAAAGTTGAATCAAAGAATGAATGGATTATTGACTCAGGATGCTCACATCACATGATTGGAGACAAAGGCAAATTCTTGAACTTTCAAGAATATAATGGAGGTTTAGTAAGATTCGGAGATGACAAAGCCTGTTCAATCAAGGGTAAGGGTTCAATATCTCTTGATGGTAAACATAACACTGACAATGTTTACTATGTTGAAGGATTAAAACATAATCTTTTAAGTGTTGGTCAATTAGTTGAGAAAGGTTTTCAGTTACAATTTAAAAATGGAAAATGCAAAATCATGAATAGAACTGGTTCGGAAATTGCAACCGATAATCAGACTAGAGGTAATATCTTTCATTTGAATAACAGTGAAAAGGCATGCTTAATTGCTCATATAGATGAAAGTTGGCTATGGCATAAAAGACTATGTCATGTAAATTTTGATTGCATGGTAAAAATCAGTACTTCTAAGGCAGTTAGAGATCTACCTAAAATTGTGAAACCTCATAATACAATTTGCAAGGAATGTCAATTTGGAAAACAAGTTAGAACTAGTTTCAAAAGTATTCCAGAAAAATCCAATAATGCTCTTGACTTAATTCACACTGATTTATGTGGTCCGGCTAGAACTAAAAGCTTATAAGGTGATAGATATTTCATGCTAATTATTGATGATTATTCTAGAATGTGTTGGGTTACTTTTCTCAGAGAAAAGTCAGAAGCACTTGGAAAGTTCAAGCTACTCAAAGCAATGGTTGAAAATGAAACCAATAAGAAAATTAAATGTTTAAGATCAGATCAAGGAGGAGAATTCACATCTAGAGATTTTAATACATTCTGTGAAGTGAATGGAATCGAAAGACAATTATCAGCACCTTGGACACCACAACAGAATGGAGTTGTTGAAAGGAAAAACAAAACTATTTTGGATGCATCAAGAAGTATGTTATCAGAAGCAAATCTACCACATGTGTACTGGAGAGAGGCAGTAAGCACTGCTGTCTATACATTCAACAAAGTTCACATCAAAGGTGAGATCGGTAAGACCCCTCATGAACTATGGTTTGGTAATACTCCTACACTTAAGTATTTCAGAATTTTTGGAAGTAAATGTTATATTAGAAGAGATGAGTATATTGGCAAGTTTGATCCTAGAAGTGATGAAGGAATATTTCTTGGTTATTCATCTAAGAGTAAAGCTTATAGATATTTTAATAAAAGATTATAGAAAATTGTTGAGAGTACAAATGTAAAGATTGATGAACAATTCAGAGGAACTTCAAGGTATATAGACTCTGAACCAGTAACAGAAATTATGACAAATGAACCAACAGTAAATCCACCAGTACAAAATGATGACCCAGTTACTCTGGTATCATCAGAGGATACCACACTAATTGAAGAACAACAACAGACCAAAACACCCCGGTATGTAAGACTGAATCATTCTGAAGATCAGATAATTGGAAGCAAATTTAAAGGAGTCATGACAAGAGGAAGATTGGCAAATGAAGAGGTATGTCTTATATCTCAAATTGAACCATTATCTATCAATGAGGCATGTGAAGATAAATTTTGGATTAAAGCTATGGAAGAAGAATTAGGACAAATTGAGAAAAATAATACTTGGACATTAGTTCCCCGACCTAAAAATAAAAATGTAATTGGAACCAAATGGGTATTTAGAAACAAACTCAATGAAGATGGTAAGGTTGTCAGGAATAAAGCAAGACTAGTGTGTAAGGGATATTCTCAGAAAGAAGGAGTTGATTACAATGAAACCTTTGCACCGGTAGCCAGAATTGAAGCAGTTAGATTATTCTTAGCCTTTGCAGCTCACAAGGATTACAAAGTTTATCAAATGGATATTAAATGTGCATTTTTTAATGGAGATCTTGAAGAAGAAGTTTATATTGAACAACCTGATGGATTTTCTTTGATAGATAACAATGATATGGTCTGCAGATTAAGAAAAGCTTTGTATGGACTAAAACAAGCTCCAAGAGCCTGGTATGCAAGATTGGATAAGTATCTCTTAAAAATTGGTTTTACTAAAGGAAATGCAGATAGCAATTTATATTACAAAGTAACTAATGACGACATTTTGATTATGAAAGTATTTGTTGATGATATAATCTTTGGAGGAGAAGATGGATTATGCAAAGAATTTTCTCTTAAAATGCAACATGAATTTGAAATGTCTATGATTGGAGAAATAAAATTCTTTTTAGGATTGCAGATTTTACAGACTGATAAAGACATATTTTTGAGTCAATCTAAGTACTTGAAAGAACTACTCAAGAAATTTGGGATGGAGAACTCTAAACCGGTAAGCACACCTATGACTACAAATGACAAATTATCTCAAAGGGATGAATCTACACCTGTTAATCCAACTAGATACAAATCTATGATAGGAGGTTTACTGTATTTGACACAAACAAGACCTGATATTATGAATGCAGTATGTATAGTTTCTAGATTTTAGAGTAATCCCAAGGAAAATCATGAATCAGCAATAAAAAGGATTTTTCGGTACTTACAAGGCACAACAAATCTTGGATTATGGTATCCTAAAGATGAAAATTTTGATCTATATGCATACATAGATGCAAATTGGGCAGGAGATGTGGATGATAGAAAGAGCACCACTGGAGGAGCATTCTTTCTTGGAAAGAGATTAGTTTCTTGGTTAAGTAAGAAACAAAGTTGTACATCTTTATCAATAGCAGAATCAGAATATGTTGCAGCAGCAACAAACTGTACACAGGTACTTTGGCTTAAGCAAATGTTGAAAGACATAAAGGTAAAATGCAAGGAACCTATTACTATATATTGTGATAACACTGCAACAATTGATATATCTAAGAATCTAGTATTACATTCTAAAACAAAACATGTTTCTATCAAACTTGATTTTCTAAGGGAAAAAGTTGAAGAAAAAGAAATAAAACTGGTTTATGTGAATACTAAAGAACAACTTGTAGATATTTTTACAAAACCTTTGCCTAAGGAAACTTTTGAGTATCTCAGAGATCAGCTCGGAGTCTTACCTCCACTGGTAGAGACTTAGACAGTTGATGATTGTCATCAACCGATAGAATTAAATGGACAAATCTTTTATTCTGGTATTTGATGAGGAAGCTACTTCTCATGGGGAGTAGTTGGTATATTGAATTGGTTGGTATTTTGTATGAACTTGACCTTTTTGTGACTTTGGCATTTGATGTCAAAGGGGGAGAGATATATGGAAAAACATTAAAGAAAAATATATGGAAAAATGCATTATCTTTTTGAGGAGAGATTGGTATTGTAAATAAATCTTTGCATAAACACATATTACTCCTAGGGGGAGAATTGGTTTTTGTACATGGCATTTCTATTTTGGCACTTTGATAGTTTTTCCATCTTGTGTTGCCATCAATGCCAAAGGGGGAGATTGTTGGTATTTTGGTATGGTTTTGTCATTGATGTCAACACCTGCTAACACACCTACTTTGGAGATCCAGCAACATTCACCGACAATCAGTAAACTATTCAACAATCACCGGTATATAGTTAACCAGCAGGATATAATGTTCACCGGTACCTGCAATGACATGGAAGACACTTGGTAATGTCGAAGACATCATGTGGACACTTTTCCTTGAAGAAATATCATTGGTATATTCTTATTTACATATTTGCCTTTACCGCCAAATAGGTCTAGGTTATCTAGGGTTACACCGGTAGGTTTATCTTTTCCAGATCAGCATGGTATGCTATGGAGATGATTTATTATTGTTGTAAATGCATTAAGCTGACATGTTCAATCGGTTATTGCATCAGATATTGTATTATTTGTAAAATGTTTTATTGTAATATCTTGTAGAGCCTACCTACAAAAATTGGTCTTAGGGTATGGTATAAATGTAAGATCTTATTTGTAAGATCAAGTGTGGAATGCGAAAAAGAATTATAAGAAGGTATATGTGAGATTAAGCAGAGGTATACACGAAGACATCATTTGAAGGTGAAGCTAGGTTTTTGTAAAAGCATATCAGCATTACACTGATACTGAATCTAGCATATGAAGATGCTATTTTGTGCAGTACATTCTCATTGGATTTAACCATCCAATTGTAGTCAATGTGACTCCCATTTGTGTTTGAGCAGTGAGCTCTAGGTTGTTGGCCTTTCTGCATGTGCAGACCCCTCTTGTACACTTACTATATGTAGTAGTATCATCTGATTGTGGGTAAGGTTTCCCACCATGGTTTTTCCCCTTACAGGGTTTCCACGTACAAATATTTGTGTCATGTGATGTGGTTGACTTTGTGCTTATGTTTCGTGCATTAATTCTTACCGGTACAACATTTCCTGTTAACATTGTTTACCGGCACAATTAATTGTCTTATCAGTATTAAGCAATAAGTTGGTTAATAAGATTTTGGTTTGAATTTATTAGACAACTGATTCACCCCCCCCCCTCTCAGTTGTCCCTGGGACCTACAAAGACAGCTGAGAGGGGGGGGGGTGAATCAGTTGTCAAATAAATTTAAACCAAAAACAATTTAACCAACTTAATGCTTAATACTGGTAAACCAGATAAGTATGTCGATAGACAGTTATAACAGTTAATTTCTATACCAGTAAGGATTAGTGCATGAAACATAAACACAAAGTCATCCACAACACATAACACCAATATTTGTACGTGGAAATCCTGTAAGGGGAAAAAACATGGTGGGAAACCTTACCCACAATCAGATGATACTACTGTAGATAGTAAGTGTACATAAATGGGGTCTTCACATGCAGAAAGGCCAACAGCCTAGAGCTCACTACTCAATCACAAAATGGGAGTCACACTGACTACAGTTGGATGGTTAAATCCAATAAGAATGTACTGCACAAAATAGCATCTTCATATGCTGAATTCAGTACTGGTGTAATGCTGATATGCTTCCACAAAAACCCTCCTTCAATCTTCAGATGATGTCTGCGTGTATAGCTCTACCTTTTTCGCATTCCACACTTGATCTTACAAATAAGATCTTATATTTATACCATAACCTAAGACCAATTTTAGTAGGTCGGCTCTACAAGATATTACAATAAAAATATTTTACAAACAATATAATATCCGATGCAATAACCGATTGAACATCTCGGCTTAATGCATTTACAACAATAATTAATCATCTCCATAGCATGCCATGTTGATATGGAAAAGATAAACCTACCAGTGTAACCCTAGACCTATTTGTCAGTAATAACAAATATGGAACTATGAATATACCAATGAACAAAACACCAGGACAAGATGTCCAGATGTTGTTTTTGACATAACCATGTGTCTTCCATGTCATTCCAAGTGTCAGTAATCATTATATCTTGTCGGTGTACCATATACCAGTAACTGTGCAATAGTTACTTGCCTGCCAGTGAATGTTGTTGGATCTCCAAAGTGCTAGTGTTTTAGTATATGTTGACATCAATGACAAAACCATACCAAAATACCAACACATATCTTGCATCTCATTCTTCATTGTACTGTTTTCTTGTCTCAATTTGTTTACCAAATCATTAAGAGTTTCCTTTTCATCATCATGATTTTGCATCTTTTCACAAAGTTCTCTTCTCTTATTCTTTGCAATAGTGATATTTTCTTGAAGTCCTTGAATGATATCATGTGCAACCTTCAGATCATCTTCAAGTTTGATATTCTTCACCTATTCTGCATCATAGTTTGAAAGAGTTGTTTCCAATTGCTTTCTCAAGTTTTCCATCTCTGTCGGTGTCAAGATCTTCCTCAAGTTGTTAGGCTTTAGAAAATAGAGGACCAAGCTCTGATACCAATTGTTAGGATTCCCAAAGATACTGAGAGGGGGGGTGAATTAGTATTTGACCGGTATGTGAATTTTCTTGACTTATTATATGAAAAACATTTCAAAACTGTGTACTGGTAAGCTAAAATTAATGCAGTAAATAAGAACAATAAACACAACATAAAAGACACACCATAACATAGTATTTTTAATGAGGAAACCCGGTGTGGGAAAAACCTCGGTGGGATTTGTGACCCACAATATTCACTTACTGGCCAATAAGGGAATAGTACTATTTACAATAGGGGCCTGCACATGCAGGAAGGCCAAGTGCCTAGAGCTCATTGCTCAGTGACAAAAGAAGTCTCACTGACTTACAAAAATGGATTATACAAATCCAATGTCATGTACTGCTTCATATCAACATCTTCTATGCCAGATTCAGTACCGGTTTAAGCTCTACAATAATCATAAACCCTTATCCAAAATCTGTCTTACAATTCGCACATTAGGTCTGCAATAATCCTTCCATCTATATCTCTCCTAAATGATCTACAATGATCTCATACTTATATGAGTCATATTACAATCTGCCAAGTCGTCTTACAAAAGGTTTTTACAATTAAATACAAAATATATTTAAAAAAAATTCCTATCAGCCATGGTGTCGATAATCTTTCTTTTTGGTGCCGGTGAACTGTATGTTGGTGTTGAGTCTACCGGTGCTGGTGCCTGCTGATATCATATGATTGTAAGGTTTCCATCAATGACAATACCTTCAATCACCTACAATTTCTCATTGGAGTGTGCATTTGCCAACAGGTTGTGCAAGAATCGCTTGATAATAAAGGGCATCCCTCCAATTAGGTACCTCAACATATATACATATTGCATCTCTAGCCCGTCCTTTGCCCACACCTCACAATCCATATATGGTCTCTAGATGATCGTATCAATATCATCCAGTGCCCTTTGCTAATACTCTAGTTTGCTCAACTTCTGCTGGACAACTACACCTGTATATCCATAAACATAATCCCAACCAACTGGCCTATCCCTATCTGCAAGTGGTCTCGACACTAGTATATGCTCTCAGGCCCACACCTATAACAATGTCACCCGAGCTGATAATCTAGTATATCCCAGATATACTACTTGGTGAATCTCTATGTATAGATGGGCAAACATACAGGACCTCCATGAAAACCTGCGCCCCTGTGTCACCATGTCATCTAGAACTAATCCCCATCCAATGACTAGTCCCTTCGACCTACAGTCGGGATAGGAACCCACCAATAAAACCTGCTTAATACAGATGGCAGTAGGGCGTAACTTAAATCCAAAAACTCCTGCCATGGATCTCATAGCTACTAATGTCACCATCTTGAAAGATGTGGTGGAGAGCCTCTATGTCACCCTTGGTCTTTTCGTAATGCAATAGAGCCCAACCACAAGAATTCATAGAATCTGATAATAGTCCTCTGGTGTGACTATCATCTCACGAGTCGCCAAGTGAAAGGTGTTCGTATCATTGTGTCACCTCTCAGTCAAAGTTGTCAATAAACCCCGGTTAATGATATACTAAGGCATGTCTAATAAAGAGGACAACCCACATCTCTCAATCACGTCTCTGTTAGTCTGTGACAAACATGGGATAAGTGTCCATGGCCTCAAAAATTGCTCTCAAGACTAGAGCACGCCAAGCTCTGCCTGCAAATCAACAAGTATCAATCATCAGTTCTCAATTCCATCCAATCTATCAGCAATAAAAAAAATTAACCTAATAAAGTGAAGCATCTAAAGAGCAGAAACATGTTCACATCAATCAATGAATCAATCAATGAATCAATTAAAGATCCATATCGCAAATTAAGGACCCATATCGAAAACAAAATCAAAGACCCATATTGAAATTAGATCCATATCAAAAATCAAGGACCCATATCAAAAATCAGATCTATATCGAAAATCAAGGACTCATATCTAAAATCAAGGAACCATATCAAAAATCAAGGACCCATATCAAAAATCAAGGACCCATATAAAAAATCAGACTCATATCGAGAATCAAACCCATATCAAGAATCAAGGACCCATATTGAAAATCAAGGACCCATATCGAAATCAGATCCATATTGAAATCAGGACCCATATTGAAAATCAAGCAACTCATATTGAAATCAAAGACTCATATCAAAATCAAATTCAAGAACCCGTATCGAGAATCAAATCCATATCCAAATCAAGACTTAAATCAACTCAACAATCCATATCGCAAAGCAATTAAAAATCAAACAAAATCCATATCGAATGCAGACTCATATCATAATACAATCGCATATCAGAATCAAACATCATCACAAAACAGGACTCACATCAGATCATGAACCATATCAGAGCAATCAATGGACCTATATCAATATCTACACAATCTATCTAGTCTGTTTGACTCACGATGCATTCTTCACAATATTTTTTTACCAACTTTGGACCCTACGCGCTAAATCAGGGCCCCGTAGCGCTAAGCTGCCACCTATGTGCTAACCTTATCCATCAATGCACTATAAAACACACTCAATGCACTAAACCTATCCTACGAGCTAACTGGCACACCCTTTGCACTACCCTGTTTACCCAACGCTCTAAGTTATCCTACACGCTACCTAGCCCACCCATTGCGCTTCTATGCAGACCCTATGTGCTAAACCTAGCCTACGCGCTAACCTACCCCCCCGACCGTGCTACAATGTGGCCCTCAGACACTAATACTGCTAGGGATTTTCTACATAGAAACACTCTTATCATATGCACTAGACAACCTACCCTACACGCTAAACCAACAGAATCTGACCCAAAATTGAAAAATGTGGCAAAAATACATAAATTAATAAAAAATGAAGAGGGATTTTGGTCACTTACTAGTGGCCCATAGGCAGTGGGTCTCTGGTGTTGCCTGACGCACTCAAATCGGTTCAAGGAGTAGGGAATCGACATCATCGTCAAAGCTCCAAATGTCACAATCACAAGGAGACAAGTGTACAAATGATTTTTTTCAAAGTCATTTTTTACCTTTTAATAAGGTAAAACAAAGGGTTAATAAGTGGGGCATGTATTTTACTCTTACTTTTTCATTTTTTTTAACCTTATCAACATCATTTTTGGGAGATGAATCAATAATGTGCATTCAACGCAGTCAATATTCTCATATTGCAATTAATTAAAAAATGCTCATCAACTTGACAAATTTTCACTAAAACTTTGATTCATCTCTCGAGGGGGCATCAATATTGATCATCAAATCTACATCTGGGGCATCATATCGACACACAACATCATATTGATCAAATTTTGATAGCATATCCAACAAATTTTCTTTGAATCAACATGTGCACACACGTCACTTCAAAGAGAGACAAAATGTAGACGTATAAATCTGATCACTTTCTTAAATAAATATTTAATATTTATTTTAACCAGGCATTCCCCCTATTAATTAAATTCTATTTAATTAATTTCTTCATTTTCATCTATTTGATTAAATGAACTACTCAATTTATTTAATTAAATTCACGTAAACCTTTTCTAGCTTTTAATTAAATAAAAAACTTTATTTAATTAATTCCCCTTTCTCCCTTTTTAATTAAATTTACATTTAATTAAATTGATCCTTACAAATAAATAAATCTAATCTATTTATTAAATCCCCCATTTGTATTTATGCAAGTTGCATCTTTTTAAAATTGAAATAAAGTAATTTTATTTTAATTAAAATCCCTTTTGCCCCCACTTGTATTTTCCTACATCTCCCACTTGCCTCCTAAACCCCTTCTAGATTCTTCTAATCACTTTCAATTTAGCCTAATTCATTTCCTAATTATTGTCACTTTCCTAAGCAAATAGAAGTCACTTCTCAAAGCCTCCATAGTCTTTAATAACTATTAAAGGCTTTGTGTCTTCAAATGGTTAACTTCTAAAAGTCATACAAACCATTAAAGGCTCTTACATAACCATTTATGGTTAACTCATCTTTGACCTTTGATTAGAGACTTTTCTCTAACTTAACTATCCTTTTGACTCAAGGGTCTCATCAAGCATTCATGGTTTTAACCTTGGTTATCCTATTAACCCTTGCACAAGAGTTTACCCCTTAGGTAAAAGCTTTATCAATTGGATAACCCTAATCTAACCTTAACCTTACCTCCTAGGGCAACCTTCATGTCTTCTCAGACATTTAATGCTTCTTGCATCTCCTCTCAAGCAACCTCTTGTTGACAATTGTCACCATTTCATTGGTGAAAATCGTAAACATAGATTGATTAACTTTCAATCCTAGCCCTTGTTAAGATTATTCAATCTTGATCATCCATTGCCCTATTTTTCCTATAAATAAAGCTCTCATTCTTTATTTTTTCATATCAACAATCTTTCATGCATCTACATTATAGTCTAATTTACTAAGCATTTTAGTCTCTCTTTATTAAACCATCATAAATAGCATTTAGGAGTATTTTTCATATCATAAAATATTCATTGTAGACTAGTATATCATGTTAGGATAAATTTGCTAATCCTTTATCATATCATCATCTTCATACTAGCTTAATCATCATAGTTTTAACATCACATATATCTTAGAATGCATTCATGCATATAAATCAAACATCACTCGTTCTTGAAGTTGTCATTCCTAGGTCACTTGATCGATGATCTGAGAGCAAAACATTGACTTTAGGGATCTTGTGAGATAGAGAACAATGGGACACCCCTTGGGAAGTTGAACTATTTCAAATAGAGTTCATATACTTGCACCAAGAGTCTCATTGGTGTGTGGGTTTTTTGGATTCAGTTTATTTGTTTTCGTCTCCGTATTTTCCCACATACTCTATGAACCAGCATAACATTATCAATAACTGAGCAATACTTATTTCTACTCATTGGATGTGATTAGCAATTAGCTGTGTTTACTATTCTAGTTATAGTGATTGATTTGTTGTTAAATAATTAGATAAATTTAGAACTTACAAATTATACATTACCATAATATTTAACGTAGTTCACTAATTTGACTACATTTATTTAAAAAAGTCTTAATTTTTATTATTCAGCGCAACTTACCTATATAGATATTTACTCTCACATATATATGATAGCCTTTAACAGAAAATTAAACAACAAAGATACGAAGATGAAATAAACAATCGAACTTCACATCCAACAACATTACCATATCAAAGATATTTGTTAAAATGTGAAAATTGTTTGGCATGCTTCCTTGTGTTGTATTGTGACGCCAATCATTGTACACTCAACAAGGGAAGCAAAAATACTTTGAGTATATTAATAAATGTGGGAAGCATCTAATGCCAAAACAAGACAATCATCTACAATGTGTGGTCTTGATGTAAATCCCCGACTTTTCTTAAGGAAGCCTATGGTTTGCCCAGAAAACTTTTTAATGAAACTTCCTAGATGATTTTCATCTAAAGGGTTACTTCCAAAGACCTTAATTACATCACTTATTCCAAGCAATCGGTTAATTAGCCCGAAAACCTTGTCTAGCAAGTTTACATTTCTTCAAGGTATTTTGTCAAACAGTTATGCAGCCTGTCCTGTAGTTCTTATCTTTGAATTCATGTCAACCAGCCCATCATAACCACAGCAATGATTATATCCCTAATTATAGCACGTATATAAGTCTTTAAGAGTTGGGGATGCGTTCCAGTGAAAGACTGAAACAAAGTATCCTTTTATTGCATCCACTATATCGTGCCAATTCTCCATCTGTATTACTTTAAGGCATGGATGCCCACATGGGAAGGCACAGGGTAGTGACTCTCTAAATGTTTCATCATGTAGTTTACATTCAAAATAGCTATCTAACGAGTCCATCTCGTGCAAATCTTGCCATTTATGGCGTTCCACGAGACAAAGATTTCTTTCACGCATTCTGTTAAACAGTTCACATGCTTTGTGTGAAAACCATACTTCCTTCGGGAATTCTGTCAAACAGTTCGCATCCCCTTGTACATGTTAACCGACGCACTTCCAACTATAGTACTGACGAAAATTCTCTCCATTATGCTTCAATGGATTTCAATACTCTATTAAAAAGCGCCTCCCACTTTGGCATGGATGCTGGCAAAGGTTGCAGAGTTTGGATTTGGATCTAATTCATGGTGTATGAAACCACATTTCTTCGAGGCATGCTGGCAAAATGCCAGTGCCTTGTCCGTGGTTTCACACTTTGCATACATGTCTACAAGAGAATTTCCAACTATAATATCTAAAATCGATCCCCTTCTCTAATGTTTTAACTGACATCCACACCCTGATCAACAGCTTTCAATTTTGATACTGGCGTAAGGGATGCTTGTAGAACTTGCAGAATTTGAATTTTGATATCTACGGAGTTCTCCTAAATGTTTCAAAACCTTTTCACAAATTCTTTTTGTTTTGGGGAGAAAATCTAGTAGTTGAACGCATTTCATTTGTTGTGAGAGTAGTTCTTGATTTAATACTCATTCTCGTTAATTTAATATTTATACTTGTTAATTTAATGTCTAATTTTTTTGACAGCATTGCACCAATAGTTGTGACTTTAAAGTTGTTATTGTCATGATGACTATCCATAATTGAATGAAATGTACCATTAGTTTTAAAAAGAAACCAATCATGTGATGTCACATCAGTTGCACAAGTATGGGGTCCTCTTTTGCACGACTATTGGTCTTTTGGTATCATAAAATTGCGACCGCTGCAATTTTCGACCGCATTTGGGTCTTTGCATTATTGGACAAATCCCTAAGCCTAATCGGAAACTCGAAACATGCTCATGGCATCAAAAACTTGCATTTTTCATCATTCTACATTGCCTTCTTGATGTTGCTTGTCCTAAATTAGGGCAGGACAGGGGTGTGGCACCCTTGTCCTGGCCCTATTTTGGGCCCCCTTTGGTCCCTCTTTGCATTGGGCTTATCAATTTGTGAGCGGGAAAAGGTTTTCCATGTCGGCCTAAGACAGAAAATTATCTAAACACCCCTAATTGGCAAGTATATAAGGAACACTTTCCCTCCTATTTGCATAAGTGAAAATAAGTGAAAATAAGCGAAATCAAGTGCAAACAAAAGTAAGACGAACATTATTGTCATTAAGCATTCAAGCATTGAGCATTTCAAGTCTCCTTTCAAGGCTAGGTGTTGCATTCAAGACAAGGATTTAACCATTGAATAGGAGATTTCTATCAATATTCAAGACATTCTATCTCACATATCCATTCAAGCAAATTCATCTACAAAGGTATCAACATTTCACTTACATCCCCTTCTTGAGGTGGATTATACTTCAGACATTTCCTTTCATTTACTTGCAAGATTTTACAACCACTTGGTTAATTCCAAAATGGGGTTTGACCTGAAGGTAAACCCCCAATCCCAACAACATTTTCGTCTCTTTTATGTGCGTAGGTTGCAGATGTGTGACTGTAATTGCAGGTTTAGGCTTCATTTTCAGAGATGAAAAAATCCTTTTCAGGGCACGGATTTTTCGGAGGACCGTGCATAACTTACGCACAGTTCCTACAACTTTTACTTAGATTTGCAGGGAAGCTTTGTCTCGACATTCTACTGCTAATTCTAGGTGCACAACTTCATCCCGCATCTCTATCTCAAGATATAATTGTTTCTTTTTCATTTCTGCACTTAGTCTCAATTTTCTTAATTCAACTAGTCTACTACAAAAGAGGGTTAATTTACTTTCCTAATACTTTTCAAATTTATTGCAATTCACTTAGTATTCAATCTCTTACCATTGGGGATTGGATCTAGTAAATTCAACCCCTCTTTTGAATGTAATGTGTGAAAAATGGAAGGGAATCCTTTGTGAAACTTCCATTCCTCTTTTGAGGGGAGTAAAGCTTTCCATTTGATCTTCCCTCATCATTTTTCTCCTATTACAGGTCTCATCCTTTTTTTGGGCTATTTTGGATACCTTGGAAAAAAGTATGCCAATGTGACTTTATAAGCTTAGTTATAAGTATGGGACTTGTCAAGTAAGTTGTAGTAAAAAAAGGGAGTGATTTAAAATTTTCACATAGGATTTTGACAAGCACCAAGTTAGGGTGCACAACTATTGGGTCCTCTACCCTATATCCCCTTTGAACCATGATGTTTCATTTTCCTCGCAATCTGTAATAATTGCAAACAAACAAATGAAATATTTAGTGTAACAAGTGAGGACGACCACATGATCATTCCTTTTCTTTGACAATGTGGCATGCACACACCAAGGTGTGACGCACAAAACTTGGCATACAGACAAATTCAAGATCATAACAGAAAACTATAACTTGCCATCACACCTTGTTGTGCAAGAGGTGTGGAAGGTCAGTTAGGAAAAATTTGGTCTATTAGTTGAAGGTCAATTATGTAATTTTTTGGTCTATTAATTGTATATATTTGTGCAATACATGAGATTAATTGGTAGATCATTTAGAGAATTATGTTGTTTGTTCAATAATGATAATAATGATTTGTAATTTGATTAGTGAAGTCATTTGCTTTGTGCCACCATGTTTGATGCATTGGTGATGTCATCTTGTGTGTCACTGTGCTTGTCATGACATCTTGTCTACACATTGGTATTTGGTGCAACAAGTGAATGTCACTTGCAATGAAAAATGATTTTTCATCCAATGTTAGTTCAATTAATGTCTTGTGTGAAAACTTGGAGCATTACATTATGGAAATGTCAGAAAATGATTTTCTGTTTTAAAAAAATGGGTTTTTAGTGATGAATGAAATTGAAGAAGTACATTAAGATTTCACTTTGTCCCGTTGATATCATGATCTTTTGACTTGAATGCATGAATTATTTACTGGAAATTTTCAATTAGAAATTGAACCACCTATGAGGAAGCATCAATGGAGAAGTGATAGCTTCAAATCAACTATGCATCCACTTAAAAGGATTGAAACACAAATGAAACAAAGACTCTAAATCAAGAAGATAATCAAACTCCACTACCCATAATCTCATGTTATGTTTGCAGTAGAGAGAGAGAGAGAGAGAGAGAGAGAGAGAGAGAGAGAGAGAGAGAGAGAGGAGGAGGAGGAGGGGGCGGTCGGTGGGTGGTAGGGAAGGGGGGAGTACGAAGAAGAGATAGACAAGAAGATAGAGATAGATATGGAAATGGAGGTGGAAATGAGAGGGATACATAGAGGATAGAGACATATAAAGAGAGAGGAGAGAGGGATATATATAGAGATGGAAGAGATAAATATATAGAAAGGGATAGGGAGGGATATAATAAGAGAGGGAGAAATAGAAAGATAAATATAGAGATATAAAGTGATATATAGAGAGAGGGAGATATATACAGGTATAAAGAGATGGAGAGATAAGGAGATAGATGTATATCAGAGAGAGAGAGGGGGGGGGAGGAGGAGGATAAAGAGAGGGATATGTAGAGGAGGGAGAGAAAGAATAGGGAAGAGAGGGAGAGATGGGCCAATATATGTAGAGAGGGAGTAAGATATAGTAAGATAGAGGTCGAGATAGATATGTACATAAAGAGATAGCGAGAGGGAGAGGGAGACGGAGAGTGAGAGAGGGAGAGAGGGGGAGAGATGGAAGGGAGAGGCATAAAATGTGTTAACATAGATCAATCTTCTTTGCAACTCTCACAATTTGAGAAAAGGAGAAAAAAATAGTGGGAGAAAACTCCTCTCTAAAAGAAAGAAAATACAATAATGCACTAGTGGAAGAAGGAAAAAAGGACTCAATGTAACCCCCCAAGGACTCCTTTTGTCACAATAGTACAATTAATGTCCCCCCTATGAGAGAGAGAAAAACAGGATATTAATCTCTCAATGAAGAAGTAGCTCTTGTGCCAATTATGAACACCCAAAGATAGAACATGATCCACTACCTACAAATGACATTTCTCCCCTTAGGAAGAAACAAGTCTATGCTAGAGGTATGAAAAGCCAATCCCATAAATAGGAAGACGTAGGAATCTAAATCCAGACTATGTGTGCCTTTGGAAACCATTGATATGTTTCTCTGTCCATAATAGATGATGATGCCACAAACTAATTAGGTACATTCCTGATAAATGTAGGAGGTGACAAATCAAGACTGTGAAAAATGATAAAGAAAAATCTCCATGGGCAATGAAGATGGATTGACAACACTAATTTGAGGTTATCAACAAAGAGATGTATGTCCTCAAAATAATCCTCTAGATTTTCAATATGAGATTCCACAATCAATGGGGGCCATGAATGTGCCAATGCCAAGATCATCAAGAACAAAAGAGGATGAAGATGATTGAGATAGGAACATTGAAGACATGCCTTTGATCCAAAGGAACATGCAAGACTTGAGACATACTCAAGCTCCTATAAAGTATCATTATCCAAGGGTATACAATATACATGTGCAAGGGGAATGATAAAACCTATTGCAAGATCCTCTAGGAGTGGAGAGATGTGAAGGTCTCCATGCATCTCCAAAGTCTAGTCCAAAGTGTACAAAGACTCTCAAGGTCTAATATATCACACATAGTTTCATGATCAACACTAAAACAAATTAATCCTATAACATGGTCCATGATATTACCCCAAGTTGATATACCCCTTTGAGTGACTAGTTTAGGTATGAGTCCATACAAATAAAGAAAAATATCTAGCCACCTCAAGATGTGTCAAGATGTCATGTCACCAAGACTCAAAATTGCCCTTTGCTAGGTTGATAACAGGGGGATGAATAGAAAAACCCATGATACCTCCTCAAATGAAATAATCAGACTCCAAGAACCATAGCACATGTAAGCTAGAACAAATACAACCCTTTCCAACAAATAGATCCATTCCAGGTGTCAAAACATCCAAGTAACTGACTAGATATTGAAAACACATAAATATTAATAAAAACTACTTGGGGAAAAATTTGGAAAAATGGACCTTAGATCTGGGTAGAGGATTCCACCAACCTTCTTACAATATCTAGTTTGCAAAAAATAGAGTTCAAATATGAAAAATATGGCCCTATAAGCACAAAATTCAAGATGCTTGTTTGGTATAAAAAATTGGAGCAAAATCTAGAAAAAAACACATCGCTAGATTGGCATCAAAACCATCTCTTCAACACTATATCATTTGTGCAATTTCAAGTTTGTATGCTCAATTTATGGCCGAAAACTCAAGGTAGCTCAAAATTTCTTGAATGGCAACCTCAACAATTATGTAACATCTATATGAATGACATTTGCATTGAATGATGCTAATGTGGCAGGCTAACTAGACATATTTCTTGATGTGGCAGATAATGTGGCGATCCTGATGTACCGAACTAATGATTTGGTAGATGACATGGTAGTTGATTATACTCTAATGTGAATTATAATTGGATGTTGTGACTATACAACCTGCACACCATACAAATTTGTACAAAAACCTATGCCCAAAGTCAACCCCCCCAAAAAGGTAAAAAATTGTCACAGTCATCGATTTTGACAAAACAAGTGATCTTTGGGTTTTTTCTTACAACACAAGATGATGAAGTTTGTTTCTTCCCAATGTGCTCACTAATTTCTAACTCCTAGATTTTACCTCGAAAAGCATGCCCTCAAGAAAAAAAACCCAAATAATCAAGTGCTCAAATTTTGATGAAAAAATGCTTGATCTATATGGTTTTGGACACTGTGAATGCAATGGTGAGGTTTGTTTTGCCTTAAGGTGCCTAAATTTTTGTGCTCTCAACCAAATTGACCCAAACTTTTAACTACTCAGATTTTGATGAAATGGTGATCAACCCATAGGTTTTTGGAAACTACCAACTTAATAACAACCTCTATTTGAGTCCAATATGCACAAAAAAAATCTCTCAAGGCTAGATCCCTCAAGAATATAGACAAGAACTTAGGATACTACTTGAAATCAATGCAAAAGTTGATAATTGAACTTCACAAGAGCAAATAATCATCTACAATGAAAACACGTATCACACAAAAGAGATCAAGAGAGAACAATATGTTCAACAACTTGAGAGTTTTACATATTTGATTGGAGAAAATAATATAATTACGATGAAAGAATGAATACTTATAAAAGGATGAATGAGATTATAGATGCAAAGCCCTAATTCAAGATTAAATTAGCTAGTGCTAAGTGTCACAATCATAATGAATGAGACAACTTAATATATTATTAGCCTAATTTAAAAAAAAAACCCAAGTTTAGCTTAAGTGAAAATGTAATTAATGGACCTAATTAATTAAATAATTAGATAAAGTATCCCAATTACTCTAACAAGAGTAGTAGATAGTGGAATATATAAGTAGAAAGTGTGAATAAGAGAGAGATAATGAGATATACATATAGATATTGATAGAAAGAGATAGAGAGAGGAGATATAGGGAGATAGAAACAATAATAGAGGGATAGTGATATAAAACATGAGAGATGGAGTGAATAAAAGAGAGGTAGAGATAATGTGATATAGATAGAGATCAAGGGAGAGAAAGATATGGATATAGAGATAGAGGTGGTAATAATGAGACAGAAAGGTGACATAGATGAGTAATAGAGAGAGGCATAAATGGGAGAAAGATAGAAAAGGAGTGATAGAGAGATAGAGACGAGGTAGAACAAGGACTGTGTGTATTGTTATAAACTTGAGTTGTTGTGTTGTGTTTCATTTATGTCAACCTATTTGGTGTTGTCATTGATGTCACTGCATGTCGTATGTGTTTATGCTAAATTTGAATTTCTATTTGTAAACCCTAGTTCCAACCATAAAACTCTAGATCTACAATAAAATTCAACATCACATCAATGAAAAAGGTCATCACCATAAAAAATCATAAACTAACTAAAATAATACCTTCACACATTCATATGCATTTGATCTTCATCATTCTCCTCTCTCCATTAATCTTGGTTTGATATGGTTGCTCTCAGATTTTTATGCTTGCACAAGAGCTCAATGGTGAACAAATGTGGCTATGATGATGTAGCTTGATGTAGGTTAAAGTCAATTCAACAAAATTGTATGCTCCAAGGTGTTGGCATTATGGATGAATTGATCATGTGTTGCATTGATGCTTTGTCATTGATGTCAACACTAGTTGTTATGGTTGCTTACTGACAGACAGGTTTTGGTTACCGGTAGAAGATCTAGTATTACTGGCAGAAGAGACTATCTGTTGGACACTTCTAGCATTTGGATCAATAGAGTGTTTGGTTTTATGTGTTATATGCTCTTTGAGCATGTTTTGGTCAGTCATTTGGCAATCCTGCTCCTCCAGAATTGGATAAGAATATTGAAAATGATTGCAGAGCTAGAGAAGCCCTCTTGTGTGTAGTTACTGATCAGCAGACCATGGGATTGACTGATGAATCATCAGCAAAGGTTATGTGGGAATATTTGCAAACTCTTAATGAAGGTGATCCTACTATCAAAATTTCTAAACTTGATGGTTACCAGGTAAGATACGAAAACTTTAAGATGGAAGATAATGAAAGAATTGTTGTGTTTATGGAAAGAGTAAATGAGATTGTTATGGGAATTCAATGTTGTGGATGATTTTTGAGTGAAGATGAAATAATTTCCAATCTTTAGAGCCCTTCCACCAACTTACAAGATGAAGGCAACTACAATTAATGATATTAGGACAATGGCTAACTCTTCAGTTGACAAAGACATTTTGATTGGGAAATTATCTGTTTTTGAGCTTGAAGAATTTGGATCTTCTGGAGCTGTAAAGTCTGAACCTTCTTTTCATGCATCATCATCATCATCTACAGACAAAAGTGATTGGAAAGTCTTATATGCAAAATAATTAGAAGATATGAGGAAAGAAGATGAAAAATTTGAGCAACTTGAAGCCTTATTCACTAGGAGAGTACCTAAAGGTCTGACAAGAAGTAAGTATGAAGGAAAAGCACCTTTTAAATGTTTTGCATGTAATAAGATTGGTCATTTTGCATCTAGATGTCCTGAAAGGAATGCAAGATTTGAGGAAAGAGAAGAAATCATTTAAGCCTAACCAAAACAGATATAGATTCAAGAAAAGTAAACAATGCTACATAGCGGATGAGGAAGGACTAAGTGATGACTCTGAAGATGAACTGACAGAAGAGTCTACTAGTGGAGCTAGCAATGGAAAATAATGGGTGTTCTATACTTTAAAGGAAGATGAACCGAAACCGGCTATCATGAATGAAGAAAAGGCCCCTAGCAATAAAAGTTGAAGATAAGGATGAATGGGTAATTGATAGTGGATGCTCACATCATATGACTGGTGATAAGAGAAAAATTTTGTCCATGCAAGAATACAATGGCGGTCAAGTGAGATTTGGAGATGACAAAGCATGTATGTGTTGTCACTATTTTTTATTTTGGGAGTATTTTCCTTTCGATCCATTGATTTGTCAGGGTTTCAATGTCTTATTGGTTCCTTAGGGTTATTTTTATAAGGGTTTAGGGTTTTGCACTTCAAATTTTTTGCATTATGAAAGTATTCCCTTATGTTTCCTCGTTACCTTTTTCCACTTGAGTGGAAGGGTCAGTTCATCATTAGAAAGGGGCCCCTTTTTAGTCTTGCTTTAGGTGGGCTATAATAATTCTTTAATTTTTTGCCTTTTTCCTAAGTTTTGATTTCCTTGTCGGGTTATGTAACGATCGTGCAAGTTCCTATTGATCGGGTGGACGTTGCCATTTTGTGGAGGAAAGTTGCTGGAATTTTACCCTTTGCGGATCATTGACTAAATGATGGGACTTGCTTCTTTGAGAGTGTTTATGCGGGTGTAATGTGTGGAAAAGTTCCAAGATGATCAATGGTTGTTGCTACTCCACAAAGTGAAGGTGTTTGAAGTTTACCCTTCATGGAGTAGCGACCGATAAGCTAGCGATACGGGTGGCAGTGTGTTGGCGAGTCCCGCTAAGGTAGCAATGATGGAACAGGCTATGTGGTAGACCAGATGGCAAGAATAGGAGGTCTCCATGAGGAAAAGGGTGATCTAAATAGCATGACACGTGGCTCCAAGGTGTTTCAAAAAAGGAGTCAATTTAATAAAATGCCAGTACTAATGAAACCCCATGTCCAATGAGACATGTGCGCAGTTTGCCAAAGAGGCAACTTGGCCGAAATGGAAGTAATCTAGTCACGAAAAAAGTTCAAGTGGTGGTCATAAGATGGAAACTGGCAGACTCTTGAACAAATAAGTGATTGACATGTGGATACATCTAGCAGAAGTTCATAGGTGAGTGGAGTAACATGAAGGGCCCACTTTGAAAGCTAAGATGGTTAAAGGTCGGGCAAGTTTGATAGCAATTGACGGTTGTCGCTATACTGCAGAAAGAAATAACTCAACCGTTAAGCTTGCAAACCAACGAAAAACCACTGGTGGCCATGGTTAAGACAAGTTGTAACAGTGAACGATCATGGTGAGAAAATAAAGACTGAGCATGTTCAAGATCCATCGACGGTTGTTGCTATACAGCAAGAGGAAGTTGTATTAGTCTTAAGCTTGCAAACCAATGACAAACTGCCAGCGGCATTGGCTAAGGTCGGGTTTAAAAGGCAAGTAGTTGTAGTGAATGTAAAGGTCAAGCAGTTAGTTTTTGATCTGATGGTGGTTGCTAATCCACTATGCAAAGGTGTTTGAAGTTTACCCTTCACGAATCAGCAACCAAGTGGTGGGACCCATTTTCAAGCTGACAGCCTAGGTTGATGAATCAATGATGAACAATTAGTACCAAACCAGTACTGAGAGGGGGGGGTGAATCAATACTGATAAAAACACTTTTCCTTGAACCGGTTTGACTGTGAACCCGATACTTTGACTGGCAAGCAATAACACCGGTTTGAACCAGATTACTACCGATTAAACACAGTGAAAGACATAAACCGGTAACTCAGCTTTCCACACAATCTAACATCTTATTTCCACTTCACCCATATGCATACACTAGCAATACTTTAACAAAAATGTAAAGACTTATAGGTTCAACATTCTTTACCACTTAACAGAGAATAACAAAGCATCACACATAACACACATATTTTTCATGTGGAAACCCAACTTGGAAAAACCACGGTGGGGATGAATACCCACAAGCTATTCTTTGAACCCTTTTGAAGTCCGCTCTGTTAGGAGCCTAGTCCGGTTAAAGACTTTACAATAGGTTCTGTTAGGAACTGATCCTGCTAGGGATCACTCGGTTAAGGGTTAAACCCTGTTAAAGGTTACCTTGTTAGAGGATTTTTAGAACTCAATGATTTTGAGTCACCCTGTTAAAGGATTTACAGCAAGCTGGTTAAAGCTACCCTGTTAAGGGATTTTCCAACTGTTGAAGTGGTTAGAGGTCAACAGGTATTACAATGATCTAGTAACAACACTCAATGCCAATGCAGATCTGCTTCAATTCCTTCCTTCTGCACTCACACTCTACAGGTATCTATTCTCATATCTAGTCTGGCAAGAATCATGTATCTTTGCACTTAGATACACACAACATTTTCCAACAACCTCAACATGAAAAACAACATCGACCTTATAGGAAACAAATAGGTCAGTAGCATAAACCCTAAACCCTAAGCATTTAGGTTAAGTAATTCAGCCAGTTCAATCCTAACTGTTGATCATATTGTATTGATTACAATAGTCTTGAACAAATCTCAAGACATTTTCCATCATTCATTCTTCACCTCTTCTTAGAGGTTGATAACCCATCATGCGTTCTCCACCATTTACAGAGACTTCACACATTCCTGAGGTAGATAGGATCAATCTCCTTCATGCAAGATCCTTCATGTGCATAGGGCTAATGTGACAGCATAATCTGTTCTTCATTACAATGCTAACACATCACACAGTGTCATCGGTTGAATCACATAGGCATAGAACACTTCAACCAGAAACCTTGAGGCTTAAGACTACCAACCGGTAGTCATACCATATGAAACCTTGATACAAAACATTCCATATACCAGTTCACATTCCAACATACCGGTTCACTTGGACAAACATACTGCTTTACTTTTTCACATATACCGATTCACATTTCAACATACTGGTTCACTTGGACAGCCATACCGCTTCACTTTTTCACATATACCGGTTCTCTTGCAAGTGCTTACTTCAATATACTGGTTCACGCTTCATCATATTGACATCAATGACAACATACAATATCATCATGTCAACATACTCTGCACATATGCCAACAATCTCCCCCTTTGGCATTGATGGCAATATACAAAGATATCTCTGAGCTTCACATCTTCTCTCCCAATACTGCATATATCTTCTCCGCTTCACATCTTCTCCCCCTTTGAAAACAATGCCAAAGTGAAGGCATAACCATCTATGTTCTACTATGTTTCTCTCCCTACGGAGTAGCATCCTTCAACACACCAATCCTGAGAAAAATATATCAATGTAAGTCCTAACTGATGTGGAGCACACACCTTTAGTTCACCTCTTGAAGGGGAAACACCCCTAATTCACCTCTCAAATAGGTAAAGGTAGCCTTTGGTAGAGGCTTGGTGAATATGTCTGCTAACTGCTTCTTACTGGAAACATGTTCCAGTACAACTTCTTTGTTCTGAACCTTTTTCCCTTAAGAAATGATATTTAAGCTCAAAGTGCTTGGTTCTAGAATGTAAAACTAGATTCTTGGAGATGTTAATCGCACTTGTATTGTCACAAAATATACTTACCGGTTCAGATATAGGAACTTTGAAGCCATTTAGTACATGCTTCATCCAAATTGTCTGGGTGCAGCTCATAAATGCTGCAACATACTCCGCTTCTGCTGTAGACTGAGAGATACAACTCTGTTTCTTACTCATCCACGAGACTAGTCTTCCACCAAGAAAGAATGCACCACCAGTTGTGCTCTTCCGGTCATCCACATTACCAGCCCAGTCAGCATCTATAAATACTTTCAGGTTGAAATCATTACTGTATGGATACCATAATCCATAGTCAATAGTTCCCTTCAGATATCTTAGAATCTGCTTGACTGCTACCAAGTGAGATTCTCTTGGGATTTTTTGGAACCATGCAACAATGCCCATTGCATGTGCAATGTCTGGTCTACTATGTACTACATAGTGCAATCTGTTAGGATTCCCACAGATACTGAGAGGGGGGGTGAATCAGTATCTAACCAGTGAATTGAATTTCTTAACTTAAAACATGTAGAACATATTATAACAGTATATCGATATGCAAGAATTAATGCAATAAACAAAATTAAAAGCATCCACATGAAAAACACACCATGACATAAGGATTTAATGAGGAAACCCAGTGTGGGAAAAACCTTGGTGGGATTTGTGACCCACAATATTCACTTACTGGCCAATAAGAGAATATTACTTACAAGAGGGGCTTGCACATGCAGGAAGGCCACTTGCCTAGAGCTCACTGCTCAATGGGACGTCTTACTGACTTACAATGTGGATTATACAAATCCAATATCTTGTACCGCTTTACAATAGCATCTATAATGCTAGATCCAGTACCGGTTTCTACTCTGTTCTTTACATAAAACCTTTAACCTATATTTTGCATAATAGGTCTGCCTAATATCTTCTTCCTTCACTTACAAAATGTCTACAATGATCTCTCTTACATATAAGAGTCATTTTACAACTTGCCAAGTCGGCTTACAAAGTTTTAACAATAATAAACAAAATATAATATATCAAAAATCTTGTCGGCCTTTGTGCCGGTATGCTTCCTTTCTATGTGCTGGTGCTGGTGGTCTGAGTACCAGTGTAGAGTGTGATCTGTTGATGCCAGTGAACTATCTTGCTGATGTAATGTCTCGCCAATGTAATGCCTTGCTGGTGCCATAAGATTGTAGGGCTGCCATCAATGACAAAACCTTCAATCACATACAATGTCTCATTGGAGTGTGCATATGCCAACAATCTCCCCCTTTGGCATTGATGGCAACACTCATGAGAAATTTCAAAAGTGTATCCAAAAATGTGAAGTCCAAAAATGTTACCAAAAATGTGTGCTCCCCCTGAGCATATGATTCTTGTGATATTGAATTTTCTCATACCACTACTCCCCCTTTGGCATCAATGACAAAGGTTGTCAAGATGTCAGTAGAGTTTGTAGTATCAAACTTGTAACTAGGTAGTTACAATTTGAAATAGATCCGCCAAAATCAAGTTTATACTCTCCATAAAAATTTTACTGTCTCTGATTGTTGTCTCTGTTCTTTTAACTATACCGGTGAGGTGCTGATTATGCTCTGCTGATGTTTTCTGTCCCTGTATCAGTACCTCAGATATTTCCTTCCGCAATGATGCTAGATAGTCCAATCTTGGACTTAGTTTTAGTCTCAGATGCTTTGCGTTATTCACTATTCTCTCCTTTTCTCTTTCTAATTTAAGTAACTCTTCCTCAAAATTTGTTATCATTTGCTCAAAAACTGATAATGTATCAGGTGAGTTAACAAAATTATCTGCAAGTTTATTGATTTCATCTTGTACCTTGCTCATCTTATTATCTATGTCTACTGTCAAAAATTTTGTCTTGCAGGTGTCTTTGTATAGAGTTTTGTATTCCTTTAACAAGTTACATAGTTTCGGTAGAAGTGTGTCAAATTCTCTAGTACACTTCTTTATCTGATCTTCAAAAAATTTCTGCTTTTCAATGTCTACCTTGTCCTTCAATGTCTCTTCCTTTATTTTCTCAATAGTCACTGTGTTCTCAGTGATGTATTTACACAAAGTATCAAGTTGTCCTAAAGAATTTTTATTGTCTATATTACAGTTAGGAGCAATTACCTTCAAAATTGGGATTGTGTCATCTATAGCTTTATAAGCTTGTGAACTACAATCTGTTATCCTTTTGATTGAATCCAGAAGTACTTCAGTTACATTTGTTGATTTGTGACCTGCTGAGGAGGAACCAACATACTGAATTCCGCAAGTGGAGGAAGTAACCATGCTTGTTGTGACCTCTGGTAGGTCTATTTGTGTTTGCATTTCTTTAAGCAATGGTTTGTGTACTTCTCCTATTTCCAGTTGTACTATTTCCTCATGAACCTATTTCTATACCTGTTCTGGAGCCTGTTCCTGTTGCTATTGTTTTCGATCAATTTGCTCAGTTACCGGTAGCTCACTAGCCATTTCAATCTTACCAGTTGTATCTTTGTCTACCACAATGTTGATCTTTTGTGTATCAACATCCACTGTATATAAGACTTCAGGATTAGGATTGACATCCTCTACATCCATACTTTCAACTGTTGGTTGATCTTCTATAGTTGTTTTTACCGGTGATGTAAAAGGAGATGGGGGTAAGTTGTCTTTTACTTTGATACTCGGAGGTCCACCAACCTTTCCTTTTCCTTTGTCTCTCTCCTTCTGATATACCTTTATTGGTTTGGGGTTCCTGTATTCTTCCTGTTTTTCTTTCTCAACAAGAAATATGTCCCATGCATTTTCTATTTCTTCAGTCACCTCATGACTCTTCCAACCATTAATGCAATGTGTTGGTGTGTAGTAGAGAATACTGACCGCTTGGCTTCAACAATTAAACCATCAATTTCTTTAGGTGAGTTCACTGGGTACACATCAAGTAGCTTTTCTATCTTGATTTTCTTGTCAAGTTCTACTACTGCTTGTCTCCTTGCTTCCATTCTTTTGAACAATTCATCTGGTACTTCATCTACAACTTCCATAAAAAATTTCTTATACATGTCCATATGCAATATAATGCTGTTTTCTACTTGTTATTTTTTATCTGCAATCAGAGTGTCATACAATTTCTCTATATTCTTTAGTTTCCCTTCCTCTATAATCTCATTCAATAGTATGTCAAGAGGGGCCAAATTTTGTTTTGTTCTCTTCTTCTTCTTGGGTGTCAGTTTCTTCTTTGGTGTAGTCTTTTTAACTGGAGATCTCACTGCTTGCTGTTTCTGTCTTGTCCTCCTAGGTGAGGGATCTCTTTTCCTTACAACTCTTTTGAAAGTTGTATGCATGTCACTCTCTGAAGAAGTGCCTACCGATGATAGGTGAGTCTCAGGCTGTAGAGTTCCTAGCTCATCCTTAGTGATACCGATTTGCTTTAATACATCTTCTTTAATAGCTTTTGCCTGTCTAGAACCTCTTCTCACAACTGCCTCAACCTTTTTCACTCTCTTCTTAGATTGAATTTGTTTTCTACGGTCTCAGCACTACCAAATACTTCTTTCTTTGGTTCATTTGGAGCTTCCAGAAGTACTTTAGCATAAGTTTCAATTATATGATCATCTGTCTCATAGCCCATCTCTATTACTCAAATTGTTCTTGGGATGACTGCTTCCATGTAGATCTCATCCTTTTTTATTACAAAACATATATCATCCTTATATTTCTCAACAATCTTTTGTGATAATCTGATTCTCTTCTTCATTTTGGCCTTAAGTGCTTGAAAGTAATCATGGATATTGTTTTCCTTATCTTCTCCCATATTGTTGAATAGTTCTGTTAATTGTTTTCCTACCAGTATATCAAATCCAAGTACTTTATAGCCTATACCGGGAACCTATTTGGTTATATGTAGCATCAAACATACTAGTAGATTTCCAAATCTAAAAGTTCCTTTCTTATCATTCTTAATCTTGCCTAGGTTGTCAATTAACTCACCCTTCAACCACTCACATATATCAATCTTTACATTATCTATGATCATGTCATAAGCACTCTTAATGCATAAACTTGAAACTGAATTGAGTCTATTTGCATGAGTTGCCTTATACCCTAATATCATGCTGATAAATCTTACATTGGTGTTAGTTACATCATTGACTCTTAAGGACCCTTTATCAGATGTAGCACTAGTTAGTTTAGTTACTAGGTCATTGGAGACCTTTTTAGTCTTGTCTGGTCTTTTTGTGTAGGGGAAAAAGCGAGACTAGGCTAACATGCCCTAATCCTACCTTTTGACACACATTGCGGAATACGAAAGAGCCTAGAGGTAACGCACAATTGGCTACTTCTTTTTGGTGAAAGAGAGAGCCACGAGCTACCTATTAGGGTTTCTATTCCTTTGTTGTAATTGAAAGGTAAAATTATGCAAGTTCAATTCCTAACCCCAAAATGCAAGTATGAACTAATAACAAGATTGCAGAATTGAAGTTAAACAATGGAAAGCTGCAAACACAAGGACAAGACAAGAACGCAGATGCGTACCCGAAGTTAAAATCTATGTGAGAATGTTCGGGACGGGAGCACGGGCGCCACTGTCCTGATTCTGTTCCTAAAACTACACCTGAAACTGCCACTTTGCAACCTGGAAAACTGTCGGAAATGCTAAAAATTGCTATCTGTCAGGAGGACCAGGGCACCCAGCGCCCCTGTCCCAAGGACCAGGGCACCTAGCGCCCCTGTCCTAGTAGGACCAGGGTGCCCCACACCCCTGTCCTGGTCTTCTTCTCTAAAACTTGGTGTATGGTTCAGTCTCCGTCTGCTTCTTTCGGATCTGCAACTTGCGGCGTCATCTGAATCCCAAAATCTGCACTTATATCTAAAAAGGTGTTTGGGCGGCTATATAGGGTTTTGCCTTAGTCAAACCCCCGCTTCGGTGATTTCCACCTCCACGAATAGGCAAGTTGTATTGTAAAAGTAGTGTGTGTGCAGACCTTGTGTGTGTGCAAGATCTAAAATGCAAGTAAGCAAACTAGAGCAACCTAGAAAGTAAACCCTAATTGCTTGTAAATGACAATGTAAATGCTCCAAATCAAGATGTAGAGTGATCTAAAGCATGAATACAAATGATGTAAGGAAGCTTATGCAAAGACATGAAAACAACATGAAATCATACCCAACCCCAAGGGGGGGGTACAAGCCAATCTTCAGTCGGTGATCCCTTATTGCTCTTCAATGCCTTCAAAGCCCTAAATGGATGAATGAAATTGATGGATGCTTGATGGATGGATGTTGAATGTTGTTGAAGTCTTCAAAGATCTGCTCTTTCGTTGCATAGAAGGTTCCTAAAAACAAAATTCCCCTCCTTTCAAATGAAGAAAGAGAGCTCTTATATATGAAGCCCTAGGTCTTAATTCCAACTTTTGGCCGACCTAGAGATTGAATATCCTGCCAATTTCTTGGGGTTAAGCTTTATTTTATGATTGGATCGCGCTCCTAAAATTTTAGGAAAAATGTCCGGGACCGTGTGCACTCCGGGCGCCATGGTCCCGACAACTTTTCACCAAATTTTCAGGGCCGTCGGATATGATGATTTTAGAGAGAATCCTGAAGTTACAGGTGATTTTGAGATGTTTTGACCCCCAAAATCAAGCCCCCAAGTTCAAAATAGGACCTAATTAGGGTTTTTGATTAAATGATGTATTGGAAGAATAAAATGAAAGGGGCACACTTTAATGAAAGGGCCCACCTTTATGATGTGGAGGATGATGAAATAGGACCTTAGACCTAATTAATTTGATTAATTAAGTGCTAAAGGAGAAATGCAATGCAAAATGCAAACTGCGCCAAGGCGGGTGCTAAACTAGGTGTGAAATTGTACTGCTTTAGCAAGTGCGTACAATTTATGATGCTACATTTAGCCCCCACTTTAGCGGTCATATGAGTACTACGTGCATATGCAAGCTAAAGTACAGGAAAGTAAACATTATTTGAAAAAGGATATATCCATAAGTTCGTTGAACGAAGCCCTGAGCGGTATCTGCAGTACACTGTTAGGAACCGCACCCTACAAAACACACGTTAGATCACAAAATCACCTAATGCTTACTAAGGAAAGTGATGAAATTTGTGAGTAGCTATATGCCCCCCCCTGTTTCGGCTTGCTTATTAGGGAGGTGAAACAGGGTAGCATGTTTACTTACAACAAGTTGTGTGAGCGATTATTGATGAGAGATGTTCAGTACAAAGGCTTCATCAGAGCACATTTTGGAACATCAAGGGAGTAAGGGAACAAAAATATAATTCCTACGCAACAAACAGTTCAAAAATCACATCTCCCAAACTCAAGTTATGATGAAATGAGTGATAGAGGAAAAATTAGGGTTTTGAAAGTAAAGGTAAAGAAATGAAAGTATATACCTTGAAAGTGACTATTGCATTTGTCACTTTGTTGATTCTGAGTATTGTTCATTGCAGCGGAGCCCACATAGCCATCATCATGCCTTCACGACGATCGGAGCATTCCACAAGGATTGAGATCATGCGACAGGCCGTGATCGACGACGAGCCACTAGACGAGGTGAGTTGACTGAACTTTGACTTTGACTTTCTGCATTTCCATTGACTCTAGTTTTCTGTGATCGAATGCGGGCCCTGGAATCTGACCCTGGGTCCCACCTAGGGCGCCATGGTCCCATCAGGGCGCCATGGTCCCAGAAGGGTGCCATGGTCCCTGTGGGGCGCCATGGTCCCTGAAGGGCGCCATGGTCCTCTCAGGGCACCATGGTCCCCTCAAGGTGCCATGGTCCTCTCAGGGCGCCATGGTCCTAATCAGGACTTGGCGAGGGTGAGCTTTCGATGTTTGACAGTTTTTGCTTTTGTCATAAATGATTGTGATGATTGATTACTGATTACACTGATGTTTTCTACATTGCAGGGTCTCCCATACATGAGAGAGCATACAGCGGGGTAGATTCTTCACATTTTGCAAGATCAGATTCCCCGACTGACTCAGGTAGAGAGAGACACATTATCTATAGTAGGTTTGTGGTATATGATTCTTATGTCGGCCATTCGATTTCATCCTGCGATGTTGATGGCACTCATGGAGCGATGGGATCCTGACACATGTACATTCCATCTTCCAGTAGGGGAGATGACAGTGACACTTGAGGATGTGTACCACATACTTCGCCTACCGATCAGAGGAGCTACCGTGACATATGCGACCAATTGATCAGTAGAGGATCATCAGAGGGAGCAGGTATACTGCATAGGGAGAGTCATGCCGAGTGAGACGAGAGGTCACATCATGGTCAGCTGGCTCTTACATCCTACAGGAGAGGTGCCCCTCATGAGACGTCTTATGATTGCCATCATTGTACTAGCCGTCTACCCTAATGGGCGAGGTACACACATGCATGGGGGTCTCACATGGTGCATCAGGGCTATGGAGAGACATAGGAGAGTATACGCCTGGGGTCAGAGTATGCTTGCACATCTCTATCACGACCTCGAGGAGTATGTTTTCGGACAGGGTTGCAGCTTGATGACATGCACACTTCTACAGGTGTGGATATTTGAGCACTTTACATGCACCATGCCTGTCGGCTATTCGATGAGTGTGGCTAGCGAGCGACCTAGGGTATTTTCTTATCCACTTACCAGCGACTGGAGATTTGGGGATCTACTGTATTGGAGAGTGACATTTGATAGATTGACAGCTGAGGTGACTGTATGGAGACCATATCTGTGGATGCACAGATGGGATGGGATGGAGAGACAGTTAGCATGCTTACAGAGGAACCACCTACTGAGAGGACGATATCGACATATCATAGTCCCATTCTACTTTGATCGAGTACGGAGGCAGTTTGGGCTAGAGCAGTGTGTTCCAGCCGATGTACCCATCTACACTTGACACTCACAAGTCCTTCCTAGACCCAGAGCAGTAGCGAGACCTACGATAGATGATATCGAGATCACAGATATAGAGGGGTTCGACTAGGATGTGGTCACTGATTATGCTGCAGATCCTGGGGCACAACGCAGGTATCTCTCATGGTTTGTGAGGACATACCCGGGGCCTATCTTTCCACCAGATCACCCGACAGGCCATCCAGGTCCATGGAGACATGGAGACCGAGATGAGGATCAGGGATCCAGATCAGAGGAGCCAGAGGAGGGAGAGGGTCATGAGGAGGCAGGAGGGCCTCATCCACCCATAGGAGATCAACCTAGTGCCGAGGAGGAGGAAGGAGAGGAGGATGACACAGATAGAGATGATGATGAGGAGAACGAGGATGCGGATGAGGATGAGGATGAGGAGGAGGAGGAGGATAGAGATAATGAGGAGTCAGATGCAGCTCCCCACCATTCAGGAGATGATACCATAGCCTTGGATCCTCCTCTTATTCCCCAAAAGGGGGAACACGAGGTGATACAAAGACCTGTACCCATCGCGCACAGATCATTCAAGCGTGGGGAGCCTTGTAGTTCCCAGTCACAGATGCTACCATATCACAATCCCTACTGGCATGAGGGAGATCTAGGTATAGTAGGTTTATATTGATTGATTAATGTTTTGATGATATAAAATGGTACTAATACATAATCTGTTCTACTGCTATAGCTAATGTACAAGAGTGGCATTCTCTGATCTAGCAAGCAGTGATAGACATTTCCATGATAGCATAGATCCCTAGTTCATCACAGGTTGCCTATAGACCTCAAGGGAACGCAGGTTGGCATGATGACTTATTTTCCCCATTTTGAGTACAGGTGGAGATATGGAGGGAGAGAGAGCAAGCTCTATCAGAGGACCTTCAGCGGGCACAACGTGATCTAGCAGCAGCTCAGGCCGAGGCTACCTCGTATCATGCTATCCTTATGGATAGGGATCGTAGGAGTTCCTCTCAGAGTCACTCACGATCTATATCATGCTATACACCTATGGGTCCACCTGCACGGCCGGATCAGGAGGGAGCATCTAGTCATCACTCTCCAGCCACTAGCCCTAGGGATAGGAGATGATCTTATGATGTAGGGTAGGTCACATTTTGGATGTATAGTGACCTACCTTTGTATATCGATCCACATATATATATATATATATATATATATATATATATACATGCTTCTTTGTCTCAAACGTGTTATCTTTAATGCTTAAAACAATGTGTATTTTGATTAAAGTTAATACATTTGGTAGATGTAAATGTATGTTCTGAATTTAATTTCCATGTGATTGATTTCTTAATGCTCCATGATTAAATTGATACATGTGTGACTTAATAAAAATAAAATATTTAATCAAGTACTACATTGATGATAGAGAAGAAATATGTGTTAAGGCTAAGAATCATATAAGTAACATGATACAACTCTACTTAACACATAAAGACATTGTATAATATGCCATCATAATGAAAATGTAAATCTTTTACAATTTACATAAATGAATTCAAGACAAACCATAAAGTAAAGAAACACGCTTGTCAGGAACGAAGCAATATAGATTAAACAAAACATCATTTAATTCTATTTGCTCTAACAAAGATATGCTAACATATTATCCAATGAAGAAGTGCAAAGAAGATACATGAAATAAAAGATAAGGAATGAGGAATTAAGCATAGTATCTACGCAAGTGCATAGCATTTATAGGTTCTTTAAGGGGCGTACCGTCTACACCCGCTATTTTATAAGCACTTGATCCATAATCTTCAATAACGATATATGGTCCAAGCCAATTAGGACTAAATTTTCCCTTTTCTTCAGGTAAGGCATTCACATTGCGCTGATTCTCATAGAGAACTAAGTCACCCACTGAGAAGGAACATTGAATAACCTTATCATTATAGCTTCGTTGTAGAGTTTTGTGATACGCTTGAATATTCTCAAGAGCATTTATACGTTGTTCATCAAGCATCTCAAGCTGTTGAAGTCTTTGTTCTCTATAAGCATCATCATCTACTATACCTTTGAGAGAAACTCTAAGTGATGGAATCTCTAATTCTAAAGGCATAATAGCATCAGCACCATAAACAAGATTATAAGGGGTGGTTCCTGTAGCAATTCGTACACTCGTTCGGTAGGCCCAAAGAGCATAGATTAGTTGAGTACTCCAATCCTTACCATGCTTATTTATAGTTTTACGAAGAATTTGTTCAATTATCTTATTGGATGATTCGGCTTGACCATTTGATTGAGGATAGTATGGTGTAGAAAATCAATGTTTGATATGATACTTCTCTAGGAATTTCTTCACGTCCTTGTTCTTAAATGATGTCCCATTATCGGAGATTATAGTGGAAGGTATCCCAAATCGAGAAATAATGTTTTCTAGAAGAAATTGACAAATCACTTCAGCAGTAGTAGAGCGAAGGGGAATAGCTTCTACCCATTTTGTAAAGTAATCTGTTGTGGTTATTGTAAAGCGGAAAATCGCGATCGAAACCTAGTTGTTCTCCCCTCTTCCAACTCCAAGGAGAGAGAAGGGAGGTTCACTAGGATTCGATGGTTTTTCACTTAGGGGAGAGACTTTACATTCAAAAGAGGGGTTGAAACTCATAAGATCCAATCCCACACAATGTAAGATTGGATGCTAAATGAATTTCAAGGGTTAGGAAAGCAAGGCTACCCTCTTTTGTAAAGAATGTTGTTAAGGAAATTAAGCTAGGAATGCATAGAAAGTCATAAAGATTCACTTATAAACTGAGTTCGGGTTATAGGATGAAGCTGCGGACCTGGAATTAGCAGTAAAATGTCGATACGGCGCTGTCCTACAAATTTGAGCAAAAGTTGTCGGGATGATGGCGCCCGGCGCCACGGTCCTCCGAAAAATCCGCGAAACGAAGGGGGATCTGTTTGTCTCTGCACAAGGATTCCAGATCTTCAATTTCAGCCGCGTACCTGCAACCTACACACAAAAAAGCGAAGACGATTGGGGGGTTAGGGATTAGGGGTTTGCCTTTAGGTCAAACCCCGGTTTTGGAATTAACCAAGAAATGAGCAAGTGCTGTAAATGTAAATGTATGTAAAACAAGTACTAATACCTTGTTCTAAGGATGTTTGTATCCTTATGTGCAAAGGTTTAGATGTTGTATGTTGTATGTTGTATGTTGTAGCATGTAGTATGTGATCTCCTCTTCAATGGTTGAATCCTTGTCTTGAATGCAACACTTAGCCTTGAATGGAGACTTAGAAGGAATGCTTGAATGCTTGAATGCTTGAGTATAGTTTCCACGCCTTTTTCATCATGTATCTGTTATATCCAAATGAGAGAGAAAAATGTAGTTTATATACTTGTCATTTAGGGTTGATAGACTGATTTTCCCAACCTTAGGCCGACCAGGAAAGTTAATTTCCAAATTGCAAACAAAAAGACCCGCAATCTCCTTAGGAGACTGGGCCCAAAATAGGACCCAGGGACCAAGGCGCTGGGCGCTCTGGTCCCACCTCCCGGGACAACAGGGTGCAAGGAGGTTCAGGCCAGGGTACTTGAAAAATGCAGTTTTCAGTGTCGTGAGAAAGCTTCGGGGTCTCCATTCAGGTTGCGTGTTGTGTCGCCATCGTGAAGACCGAAATGCAATCGAAATTGCAAGTGTCGCAATTTTAGGACGCTACATTTAGCCCCCACTTTAGCGGGAGTATGTATGCTCATACTTCCGGTAAAGTACAAGGAAACAACATTGAAAGACTTTCACCATGTCAAGGAGGCAAGACACACCAAGCCCCCAGTGGACTAAGGATCTTACGACTTCGATTGACAAAGTAAAAGGGAAGATCACAAGGGAGAACCATGATTGTCAGTAGTAAGGTTCCCTCACTATGAGTCATGCAAGAAAGATATCAAGAATTTTGAAGGCAAGGCTAAATTTGCCAAGAAATTTTCAAGTATCTTGAAAAGATATGAACGGGATGTATGCCCCCCTACGTTAAAGCGATCGCACACGCCTCACCGGGGGTGATTGTTTTAACGTAGTGATACACATAAGAAATGAGAAAGGAAAGGACCACGTTATCACAAGGATTTAGCCCCCAAGTGTGAGATAAACCCAAGGATAATAGACACAAAACACAAAGCACAAGGTGACTTCGCTTTCCTCGAGGTCAATATGCTGTATGATAATTCATGTATATGTATCATATGTATGCATGCATAATTGTTCTTCATTCCCCAATCAAGGAAGGTCACCTAGAAGAAGGGAACACATGTGTCTTTTGAGTCAACATGAGAGAGATCGAGAGATCTCAATGCTTTGCATCGTCCTCAAGTAGACAACACCAAGGACAACAAATAGAAGAATGAGAATAACATATAGAAGAAGTAACGAAAGAGAGGAGGAGAGAATCTGCTATGCTAATGTAACTAGTCTAGCATGTCATCTACCCCCCGATCTTGCTGATCAATGTTTCGGGAAGGCAGGGAACACGCTAGAGGAGGAACATCCAACACAGCAGATGGAGCTATCACAAGATCCAAACAGGGGCTATGTTCATGTTCCGAGCCACATTGTTCTTGTCTAGGAGCTAGGATAAGTGCTTTAGAAAATTCATTAGATAAATGGTTATCGACATCAACAAGTTCATATTCACTATCAGAAGCAAGAGGAGTAACATTTTCATCATGAATAACATTTTCATCTATATCATCATCAAGATTTATAAAAATAGGATCTTTAACTCGCACCGGATCAAGACCATCATGCATCTTATGTTTAGGAGATTTAGGCTCAATGTCCGGCTGAGGAGAAAATGGAATAATGCTTGTTGAAGGTGTTTTTGGAGATTGTAAAGTTTGAGCTCTAAGACGACGCTTTCGCCGACGTTCACGTGCAGAACGATTTCGTCTAGTCTTAGTAGGAAGTGGAGAAGACTGAGGAGGAGGAATGTTCTCATCCTTAGCACTTGGGTGTTTAGGTTGTGGTCTCTTAGGCTGGATAATAGGAGAAGAAGAAGGTCTCTTCTCTCTATAAAAAGAAGAAGGAGGAATTGCTCCATATAAAGGAGGAATTTTGGTTTAGGGAGAAGACCAAGTCCATCATGACGAGGAGGTATAGGTCTACTCTTAGGAAGTTTATTAGGTATAGACATAGTCATATCCATAGGGATGGGTTGAGAATCTTCTTGAGGAAAGACATTAGTTTTATCTTTCAAAGGAAGAACTTCCTTCTCAAGAATGATAGGAATATCAAGTTTAGGTGCTCTAGGTTCACTTAGAGATAGGATCATATCTGTTTTCCACTTTTGATAAGATTTGAAAAGATGATCACTTCGCGGAGGAAGAGATTGGAATTATTTAAGCCAGAAGTAATCAATAGGAACACTAGAGGTTCTTTCAGCTGGTTTAAAGAGACTATGATTGACAGTAACAACTTCACCATTATGGGGAAATTTCAAACACTTATGAATAGGAGAAGCAATAGCTTTCATGGAAGATAGCCAAGGATAGCCAAGCTTCACACGAAATTGTTCGGAAGATGGAATAATAGAAAAGTTCACATCAAGAGATTTGTTATGGACCTCAATAGGCAATGTAATAGAACCAATTGCAGGAGAAGAAAATGCATCAAATAATTTCACAATCACATCTGTTTTGTCATATATCACTTGATTCAATTGCAAAGTAAAAAGAAATTCTTCAGTAATAACATTAACCATGCACGAAGGATCAATAGGCACTCCACGGCAAGGTGTATTCTTAACTTTTGCAACTATGTATAAAGGACCATCAGGTGCCCTAATGGTTTCACTGGAATCAAATGTGATAGAAGGTTCTTTAGGGATTTCTTGCTGTTCTACAAAGTTAATCACATTCGGAGTCATAGACACAAGACCATCAGATGAGAGAGAGGAATCATTAGCCTCAATTGCATTAGAGGTATGAGAAGGCAATGGATCAGTGAAAATCTGAAGATTTTGGTTAGGAGGAGCTACAGATGTGTTGCCTTTATCATTCACTCCAGAAACAGAGATAGTATTGTTATCAATCAAATCTTGAATTTTACCCTTTAAAGAAAAACATTTTTCAGTATCATGCCCAGGCTGACGGTGAAATTGACAAAAAGCTTTGTTATCAAAATAAGGTGAAGTAATCTTTGCAGGATCAATTTGTCTTATAGGAGGAAGAGTAAGCACATTTTGTTCCAATAACTTATTCATAATACTATGCAATGATTCATTCAAAGGAGTATACTTTCTTTCTTTCTTGAAAAATTTAGAAATAGGAGGCACACCTGATGCTGCATTCACATTGTTGTTGATGATGTTTTCATTGAATTTGATGGAATCTCTGTTCGGTTTAAACTTCCCAAATGGTTGTTGACTGCTATCACCCTTATCACTCGGAGCCATAGGATGTGATTGTTCCATTTGACTCACAGTCAGTTGATAATTGTGAAGAGTGGCGCACAACTGTTGGAAAGAAGTAAACTCAGAAAACAAAAGTTTGTCTCGAATATCTTTTTGTAAATTAGAAATAAAGATTCTTTGGATATCATTGTCAGGTACTGGAAAAGAAATTTGAGCATACAAATGCTTATATCTACCAATGAAATCAGTCACTTTTTCTTTAACACCTTGTTTACAATGCATTAAATCAATCAGAGTAACCTTAGGACTTATATTGTTTTGAAATTGTTGAATGAAAGCATTTGCAAGTTGTTCGAAAGAAGTAATAGAATAAGAAGGCAACGAGCAATACCATTGTAGGGCTTTGTCTCTTAATGTTCTAGTGAATAGTTTTGCAAGCAACCTTTGGTCATAAGCAAAATTGGTACAAATTGTTTGAAAAGTCTTAACATGTGTTAGAGGATCTCCTTTACCATTATAAAGTTCCAAATGCGGGATTTCAACATGTTTAGGAGGAATAGCTCGAACAATGTCAAGAGAAAGTGGGCTCGCAACATCAAATGTGGGCACACTAAACTTAGATTGATTCATAGAGGCAATTTGTTGCTGTAAAGAAGAGACAATTTGTGCAAGATTGTTAATGGTCGCTTCAGTCGAAGAGTTCATATTGGATGTGTTAGATTGAGATGGAGGTGTTGTGTTATTGAAAGAAGATAAAGAGTAAGGTGGTGGGACTCTATGATAATTAGTCATAGGAGATGATTGGACAGGAGGAATACTACAAGGAGGGATGGAATGGTTAAATGAATTGCCCCCTTGCGTCATGTTCATTTGTGGAGATATAATAGGGACACTCATTGAAGGAATGAATGAAGAAGTCAGATTGAATGAAGGAATAGGGTTAATTGAAGAAGAAGGGTTGCCCCCATGACTAGTAATCATGGGAGGAATGTCTTGTATAGAAGTATCCATGATGTTTGATGTAAAGGTAGGTATACTAGCAATAGGAGTTGTCAAAGGAATAGAATGATTGACTTGAGTAGGAGGTTGTGTATAACCTAAGGTTTCGGCACAACTTTTCATAGGCATCACATTCGAATCCACAATGTGTGCAATACCATGCAAAATATCAATTCCATTCTTATCACTTTGAAGCATACGTTTTAGACCCTCAATTAAAGGAAGAGCTTGACTATCGGGATACTCATGAGACATCCATTGGTGAAAATCGTCAAATTGGTTATCCAATTTCGAAAGTTGTTCTATAGAAACCTCATGGAGAGCTTCTTCATCATTAGGAGGATTAGAGGAATTACCCATGTCCTCGTTAAAAAGGCTATTCAAATTAGGTTCCATCTCCTTAGTAGTTAAACCTTGGAAAGACTTAATTCTACAGCTTCATCTAACGGGAATAGTGTAAGTAGGGCTTATTGTTGTAAAACTCATGCACTAGAGAAGGAGAGAAAATTTTGAATTTAGAGGTAGCAATTTTCAGTAAAATCAGCCAATCTTCTGGATTTAAGCTGTTAAATGCAATCACAACAGTCTCCCGAAATTTCGGAAAAAATGCTCGGGACCGTGGCGCCCGGAGTGCAACACGGTCCTTGCAACTTTTTTCGAAATTTGCAGGGATGAAAGGTATGATGATTTTAGAGCTAATTTGAAAAAATTGAGTGATTTTACAATCTGTAGATAGGCCAAATTAAAGTTGTAATCTCAAAATTGAACCCTACCCAGATTGTCGAAAAATGCAAAATTTGAATTTTGAAAAAGAGAGGGAAACTTGAAATTTTGAATTTTATGATTTTAGAGGGAATGTCAAGAGCAATGCAAATTTTGAATTTTGAAAATTGACTCAATTTCACGCAAAATTCAATTTTGAAAGCGGAAATCAAAGTTGTTGTAATTAAGCACTTAATTTCAAAAGTCACAAAATGCAAGAATTTGAATAAAGCACTGAAATGTTTAATGAATGATAACACACTTCAGATTTAGGACAGTAAGAACACAATTTTGACACAAAATTTCAATTTCAATGATTTTTAAATGTTTAGAAGCCTTAATCCAAGCAATCACAAGACCAACTTTGACTATTATTTTGAAGGTGTTAAAATTGATAAAATCAGCCAAAATTCTGGATTTTAGCAGGAAAATACAGTAAGATCTCGCTCCCGAAATTTCGGAAAAAATGTCGGGGACGATGGCGCTCGGCGCCACGGTCCTCGCAACTTTTTTCCAAATTTTCAGGGATGAAAGATATTGTGATTTTATTGCGGAATCCAAAGTTACAGATGATTTGGAGATGTTTTGATCAGTGAAATTGTCGGACAAAGGTTGAATCAAGAGGGTTTCAAAAATTAGGGTTTTGACATTTAACCACTTAATTTTCAAAATTAAAGCACAAATATGAATTAAAAATTTGTAATAGAAGGGCAGATCTAAAATAGGCATTAACATTTAGACATTTCGCAGGCTCAATTACCAAAAAGAAAATTTAGGGTTTTTATGCAATCACCTCTAAAATTTTGCAAAAGATCAAACATGGAAATGTAATCAATTTTTTTTTTCAGATCTAAGCATGAAAAATCAGAAAGGATGATTCACGTCGGGTTCACCAAAATGTAAAGCGGAAAATCATGATCGAACCCTAGTTGTTCTCCCCTCTTCCAACTCTGAGGAGAGAGAAGGGAGGTTCGCTAGGATTCGATGGTTTTTCACTTAGGGGAGAGACTTTACATTCAAAAGAGGGGTTGAAACTCATAAGATCCAATCCCACACAATGTAAGATTGGATGCTAAATGAATTTCAAGGGTTAGGAAAGCAAGGCTACCCTCTTTTGTAAAGAATGTTGTTAAGGAAATTAAGCTAGGAACGCATAGAAAGTCATAAAGATTCGCTTATAAACTGAGTTCGGGTTATAGGATGAAGCTGCGGACTTGGAATTAGTAGTAAAATGTCGATACGGCGCTGTCCTGCAAATTTGAGCAAAAGGTGTCGGGACGATGGCGCCCGGCACCACGGTCCTCCGAAAAATCCGCGAAATGAAGGGGGATCTGTTCGTCTCTGCACAAGGATTCCAGATCTTCAATTTCAGCCGCGTACCTGCAACCTACACACAGAAAAGCGAAGACGATTGGGGGGTTAGGGATTAGGGGTTTGCCTTTAGGTCAAACCCCGGTTTTGGAATTAACCAAGAAATGAGCAAGTGCTGTAAATGTAAATGTATGTAAAACAAGTACTAATACCTTGTTCTAAGGATGTTTGTATCCTTATGTGCGAAGGTTTAGATGTTGTATGTTGTATGTTGTATGTTGTAGCATCTAGTATGTGATCTCCTCTTCAATGGTTGAATCCTTGTCTTGAATGCAACACTTAGCCTTGAATGGAGACTTAGAAGGAATGCTTGAATGCTTGAATGCTTGAGTATAGTTTCCACGCCTTTTTCATCATGTATCTGTTATATCCAAATGAGAGAGAAAAATGTAGTTTATATACTTGTCATTTAGGGCTGATAGACTGATTTTCCCGACCTTAGGCCGACCAGGAAAGTTAATTTCCAAATTGCAAACAAAAAGACCCGCAATCTCCTTAGGAGACCGGGCCCAAAATAGGACCCAGGGACCAGGGTGCTGGGCGCTCTGGTCCCACTTCCCGGGATAGCAGGGTGCAAGGAGGTTCAGGCCAGGGTACTTGAAAAATGCAGTTTTCAGTGTCATGAGCAAGCTTCGGGGTCTCCATTCAGGTTGCGTGTTGCGTCGCCATTGTGAAGACCGAAATGCAGTCAAAATTGCAAGTGTCGCAATTTTAGGACGCTACAGTTATAATGAAAGTATGTCCTTGAAATGAAGGAGGAGAGATTTTATTGATAAGATCCAGCCCCCATGCAGAGAAAGGCCAAGAAGCTACATGAGAACGAAGTTCTTGGGTAGGAGCATGAATCAAATTATTGTGTTGTTGACATTGATGACATTTCTTAACAAATGAAAAAGAATCCTGCTGCATAGTTTGCCAATAATATCCCATAGGGAGCAACCTTTGAACCAAGGATTTGCCTCCAAAATGCCCCCCATAGGCACCTGAATGCGCCTCTTCAAGAGCAATAGGGATTTCCGATTTGTTAAGATAGCAAAGGAGAATACCATTATAACCCCTTCGGTAAATAACATTAGAAAGAATGATATATCTAGCAGACAACTTGCGGATTCTAGCCCTAGTGTTCCTATTGGTGGAATCAGGAAAGGTACCATCGGTCAAGTATCTCACGATATGCGAATACCATTCATCTGAGTCTATAAAGTCACAATATGTCACCAAGCTAGAATCATCTACAATAGCTGGAGAAATACAGTTGTGAATAACAAATTTAAGATCAACCACAGGGTCCTCTAAAGATACCAGAGAAGCCACACATGCCATTGTGTCCGCATGTCGATTATCTTTTTGAGGAACAGGTTCCATGGTGTAAGAATCAATTTTTTGTAACAAAGAGATAGCAAGGTCTTTATATACTGATAATTTGTCTTGTTTCGCTTGATACAATCCTGTTACTTGTCTTATAATCAGTTGAGAATCTCCAAAAATATGTATGTGTTTTACATTCAAAGCCAAGGCTGCCTTTATTCCTGCTATAAGAGCCTCATACTCAGCAATGTTATTGGTACATACGAAATTGAGATGATAAGATAAGGGAATGGACTTCTTTGTAGGAGAAATCAAAACAACACCTGCCCCCGATCCTGTACGACACTTAGAGCCATCAAAGTATAACTCCCAAGTTTCATCTTTCTTTGTACAAAGAATGAAGTCGTTAGGAAAAGACTCAGGGTTAGGGAAGGAGAAAGGTGAAGGGGCCTCAACTAGATGATCGGTCAACGCTTGCCCTTTAATTGCTCTTTGTGAAACAAATTTAAGGTCAAATTCAGTTAACATCATAACCCACTTAGCTAGGCATCCTGATAAATCAGTTTTAGAGAAAAGATGCTTCAACGGATCAAACTTTACCATGATGTGGACTTCTGAATTTAAAAGATAATGTCTCAATTTCTGAGTCACAAACACCAAGGCCAAGCATTGTCTTTCTATCGCAGAATATCGGGTCTCATAATCGAGTAAGGTACGACTTATATAATAAACCGAACACTCCTTACCATCTTTATCATGTTGTGCCAATAATGCTGCGAGAGCATGAGAGGAAGCAGTTGTATATAAAAGAAAGGGTTTAGAAGGTTCGGCGGGTTGAAGGATAGGAGGAATAGCCAAATACACTTTTAAATCTTCAAATGCTTGCTGACAATCTTCGTTCCATTGAAAAGTGATATTCTTTTTGAGAAGTTGAGTAAAAGGAAAAATACGATCCGCAAGTTGAGATACAAACCTACGAATAGCTTGAATCTTTCCTTGTAAGCTTTTGAGTTGAGACACATTTCTAGGAGGTGGCATGTTGACAATAGCATCTATTTTCTTAGTATCCACCTCAATCCCACGATGCGAAACTATGAATCCTAATAGTTTTCCACTATCCACACCAAAAACACATTTTCGGGGATTCAAGCGCATGTGATATTTATGAATTCTTTCAAAGATTTGATGAAGGATCTTAATATGATCTATGCAGAGAATGGATTTGGCTAAAATATCATCAACATAATCTTCTAAAATCTTATGCATGTAATCATGAAAGATAAGGGTCATCGCTCGTTGATAAGTTGCGCTGGCATTTTTAAGTCTGAATGGCATCATTACCCAACAAAACGTACCCCAAGGAGTGGTAAAAGCAGTTTTGAATTGATCTTGAGGATTAATGAAAATTTGATTGTATCTTGAAAAACCATCCATGAAGGATAACAAAGCATGTCCTGCTGTAGAATCAACTATCATGTCAATGTTTGGGAGGGGAAAATCATCTTTCAAAGAAGCTTTATTTAAATCTCGAAAGTCAGTACACATTCTTATTTTATTATTTGATTTAGCCACAGTGACAATATTTGAAATCCATGGGGAATAATCAATAGGGCGGATAAATCCAGCCTCCAATAATTTTTCAATCTCAGCCTTAACAAGCAAAGCTACCTTAGGATTCATTTTTTGAATCTTTTGTTTCACAGGCTTAGCATCGGGAACTAAGACAATATTATGAGTGACAATCTTAGGATCTATACCAGGCATGTCAGAATATGTCCAAGCAAAGATCTCAGGGAATTCACACAATAAATCTTCATATTGTTTTTGTTCCTCTTCGTCCAGACATTTTCCAATTTTAATAACTTTTTCTTCATTGTCAGAATCCATCTTAACATCAATGGTGTCGCTTATAAGAAGATTACTTTGTTGAGGAGTATCCTTTAACTGAGGAAATTCTTTCCAAAATAGGCTTCAGTGTTCAAACAATAAGGGAATCCCCTATTGTGATGATAACGAGGAAGAGTATCATATGCTCCTAAAAACTCAGCTAAAGCATCATCGGTAGGAAAAACATCCAAAGCACAGGCACACGAAGGATCAATATACTCAGGGTGTCTCATTGGTAGAGATGTAGAAATAACATTAACACTAATGCATGGTCTTTTAGAAGCTTTAGTGCGCTTGCAAGGATTATAACCAAGTCCAAAGGCATAATCATAAAGATTATTCTCTAGAGGAACCTTTATTCCTTATTCATGAGCGCCACAACCATTTCCATTATACCCATGCTTAGCTAGAATACGGAAACCACGACCATAACGATCAGCCATTTCAGAAAGAGAAGGTGGTTTTTCATAAGACAAAGAATCAAACCCTTCAGAATTAGAAGTGTGAGGAGAAGAAGTCTGAGAAGCGGCCATGAAGTTATTGCTCATAGGCTCAGGTAATGTTGATTGATTTTTAGCTTCTTCCTTCTTTTCAACTTTAAGCTCTCTAGAAGGAACCTTATATTCACCTACAAAGGTGGGATTAAAATCAAGAGATCCCCAATCGTCTTCTGCGAGAACCTTCTCAGGATCAAAACCCTTCTTATGTGTAGATTCAAGTCGAGAAGAATCTTCTTCAGGAGCTCCAAACTCATCCAAAGAATTTTGATCATCAGAGAGCGAGGATTCATCGATAGGTATCTTGTTTAAAGAGTCATCACTAGATGAGGAAGGCTTAGAAAAACCCCCTTTGGAAGTAGATGTTTGTAAACAAGCTTGGAAGTTAGCATCACCTATCAAGGTATATGTCTTATTGTTATAAATAAATTTAACTTGTCTATGCAATGTAGAGGGGACATCTTGCATACTATGAATCCAAGGTCTCCCTAATAGCAAGTTGTATGTTAGATTTCCCGACATAACATGGATAGGAGTAGGCAAAGTAACAGGCCCCACTGTGATGGGTAAGGTGATAATACCTAATGAAGTTTTAGCCACATTATCAAAGCCTCGAATAGGACGAGAGTCAGGCTCAATTAGGGATGTATCCACATTCATCTTATGCAAGAGATTAATGCTACACACATTAAGACCAGAGCCATTATCTACTAGTGTTCGTCTTATAGCAGTATCATTTATGATAACCACAATCATGAAGGGATCATATTGATGTTGAGTTTCACTAGTAGGCAACTCATCTTGAGTAAACACAATATGAGCTTTAGGATTCATCACAGGGTTAACCAAAGACACTATATTACTAGATGTATTCGGTGGAGGAACATTCAAATCTTTCAAAGCATCTTGTAACATTCCGTGATGAGCAGAAGAAGTTTGAATCAAATCCCAAAGGGATATCTTAGCAGGGGTAGCTTTAAGTTGTTCTATGAGATCATATTCCTTACTAAGAACTTGTGAAATACGTGGAGGTTGCGGAAGAATTGGTTGAGGATTAGGAAGAGAAACTAGAGTAACAGGAGGAGGATTAGGCTGCCTATTATTTCTAGTATGATAAGTATGGGCAACCGCATGATAACTCTCTCTAGTTAATTGCTTGGCATAACTATAAGGACTTATAGGCTTTCTTCCTTGCATAGTGATGATAGGTTTATTTGGAGTAAGAAAGGAATCATACCCCCCTTAGACAGTAAGGAGAGGTGATTTAGGAACTTGAAAGGTGGGAGAAGGACAAGCACCTTGGACTTCAAAGAGAGGTTTATTATGCTCATTCAGGTTTATCATGTTAACTAATTTAGAAGTTTTGTTCTTGTTTAGAGATTTCGATAAAGCCACAAAGTCATCAAGAGCATCATCCAACAAAGCATGATCATATCTATTAAAAGGTTTATCTTTTGATTCAAAAGGAGACATCTCCTCATAGAGGGGATTATTGAAAACAACCATGTTACTAGATTCAGTGGAAGAGTTGATAGGAATGTACCCTTGAGAGGAATCATTCAACTTATCTTTCTCATCACAACGAAATGGCATAGTAACAAGGTTTATGAGTTTTTGGTAAAATGAAGGTTTGGCCTCTTTAGGATTCAAAAACTCATCTAAAGCTTCATCTAATTCATCTTGGTTATACTCATAATCGGCATAATTGCATACATCATCATAAATATGAACATCTTGCAAATAAAAATCCGACATTTTGAAATAAAAGTTGCATAAAACTTAGACACACAATGCAAAGAAACAAAGAAACACACTCTTTTTTTTTTCTTTCATTTTTTTTTTTTTTTGAAAATGAAACTTAAATGAAACACACTAAATCTAGATCTAGATCTAACAAATGCAATGCGAGAGAAAGAAATAATTTGATTCACATCCGGTTCACCAAAATGTGTAGGGGAAAAAGCAAGACTAGGCTAACATGTCCTAATCCTACCTTTTGACACACATTGCGGAATACGAAAGAGCCTAGAGGTATCACACAATTGGCTACTTATTTTTGGTGAAAGAGAGAGCCACGGGCTACCTATTAGGGTTTCTATTCCTTTGTTGTAATTGAAAGGTAAAATTATGCAAGTTCAATTCCTAACCCCAAAATGCAAGTATGAACTAATAACAGGATTGCAGAATTGAAGTTAAACAATGGAAAGCTGCAAACACAAGGACAAGACAAGAATGAAAATGCGTACCCAAAGTTAAAATCTGAGTGAGAATGTTCAGGACAGGGGCGCGGGCACCACTGTCCTGATTCTGTTCCTGAAACTGCACTTGAAACTGCCACTTTGCAACCTAGAAAACTGTCGGAAATGCTAAAAATTGCTGTATGTCAGGAGGACCAGGGTGCCCAGTGCCCCTGTCCCAGGGACCAAGGCGCCAAGTGCCCCTGTCCTGGTAGGACTAGGGCACCCCACGCCCCTATCCTGGTCTTCTGCTCTGAAACTTGGTGTATGGTTCAGTCTCCGTCTGCTTCTTTTGGATCTGCAACTTGCGGCGTCGTCTGAATCCCGAAATCTGCACTTATATCTGAAAAGGTGGTTGGGCGGCTATATAGGGTTTTGCCTTAGTCAAACCCCTGCTTTGGTGATTTCCACCTCCATGAATAGCCAAGTTGTATTGTAAAAGTAGTGTGTGTGCAGACCTTGTGTGTGTGCAAGATCTAAAATGCAAGTAAACAAACTAGAGCAACCTAGAAAGTAAACCCTAATTGCTTGTAAATGACAATGTAAATGCTCCAAATCAAGATGTAGAGTGATCTAAAGCATGAATACAAATGATGTAAGGAAGCTTATGCAAAGACATGAAAACAACATGAAATCATACCCAACCCCAAGGGGGGGGGTACAAGCCAATCTTCAGTCGGTGATCCCTTATTGCTCTTCAATGCCTTCAAAGCCCTAAATGGATGAATGAAATTGATGGATGCTTGATGGATGGATGTTGAATGTTGTTGAAGTCTTCAAAGATCTGCTCTTTCATTGCATAGAAGGTTCCTGAAAACAAAATTCCCCTCCTTTCAAATGAAGAAAGAGAGCTCTTATATATGAAACCCTAGGTCTTAATTCCAACTTTTGGCTAACCTAGAGATTGAATATCCCACCAATTTCTTGGGGTTAAGCTTTATTTTATGATTGGATCGCACTCCTAAAATTTTGGGAAAAATGTCCGAGGCTGTGTGCACTCCGGGCGCCATGGTCCCGACAACTTTTCACCAAATTTTCAGGGCCGTCGGGTATGATGATTTTAGAGAGAATCCCGAAGTTATAGGTGATTTCGAGATGTTTTGACCCCCGAAATCAAGCCCCCAAGTTCAAAATAGGACCTAATTAGGGTTTTTGATTAAATGATGTATTGGAGGAATAAAATGAAAGGGGTACACTTTAATGAAAGGGCCCACCTTTATGATGTGGAGGACGATGAACCTTAGACCTAGTTAATTTGATTAATTAAGTGCTAAAGGAGAAATGCAATGCAAAATGCAAACTGCGCCAAGGCGGGTGCTAAACTAGTTGTGAAATTGTACTGCTTTAGCAAGTGTGTACAATTTACGACGCTACACTTTTATCGGTGGACAGTAACCTTGTGACAACTTTCACAACTTCCTTGGTGATTTTGTGAATTGCATCTAACCAAAAAAATTCACCATGTACTTAAGACTATCCTAATCACATCCTTGGGAAATTCAGGAATGCAAAGGATTTCAGTAAATCCTAGGGTTTCAATGATTTTATGTTCCGGTTTCACATTTCCAGAATTATCACATATGATAGATTTATGCATTGTTTTGATCTCTTCATCTCCCAATTCCTCTATGTTACAGTGAATGTAAATTCTGGGGTCTTCAGCATAAACAACTCCTTTTGGTATTTGAGAGAAAGCACCTACATTGTCATCTTTCTTTGCTACCTCAGGAACTAGTTGAATAATGGGCCTAGGGCATTTTATAACCTTGACTACAGTAGGGTTTTCTATATATTCAAGTGCAGGGGTGGATGCCATGATGATAAATACCTTTTTCTGTCTTGGATGGATTGATTGCTTGAAGTGCTTCGCCTCTTTGCTTGGAATTCCTTAGCTTTGCAAATTTCGCACTCTACGAATGTTTGAAATCATGGTGAAATTAAATGGAGCCAAAACCACAAATTTATAGTGTTTATTTGCCATCTACCACATTTAATGCATGTCGGTTAAGTATTCATTTAACATTGTCTACCGGTAATGAAGTAATTTCCAACTTCTCATCTCTAACCGAGGGAATAATAGCACATGTGTCTTTAGATTGCCAAACCCTCAAGGAGACTTTCTTCAATTTGATGAAGAACTTCCTGCCGGTGGAGCACTACTCTGTCCTGCTGGTGAAGCATCACTCTGTCCTACAAGTGAAGCATTGATTGGTTCTACTGGTGGAGGAGTATCAAATTTTCTAATCCATTGTTTTGAGAATTCTTACTTAACCTTTTCAATTTTTTCTTTACCTTTCAAGCTAGAACTTTTGTTGTCTGCCAGTGATCCTTTACTTCTACAGAATTTTGCAATATGCCCAATCTTGTTACATGCATAACAAGTCACATTATTCTTTTGAATAGCTTTCCCATAACCTATGCCAGTTTGTGTTCTGCATTGGTTAGATAAATGTCCAAATCTTCCACAAACATAACATCTCACATTCATTTTGCAATTTTTTAGAGTTGTGACCAACTTTGTTGCATTTTGAACATTAACCGGTGGGTGTGTTGATATTCTGATAATTTCTAGATCTACATTCATTTGCTCTATGACCATACTTATTATAGTTAAAGCATTTTCCATTGAATTTATAAGCATTAGGTTGCCTTACCAGTTTTCTCTGATCTTGTGTGTTTGCAGTACCGGAGCTTTCACTAACTTCAAAGCCAATTCCAGAAGTGTCACCTTTAGGTTTTTGATCCTTTAGCAAGTTACCAAGTTCCTCTGAGCTTTTCTTAAATTTTTCTTTATGTTGATTTATAGTTTCTAGTTCTCTTTCTAAGACTTCTTTTTGCCTCATCAGTTCATTGGAGTCATTCTGAGTGTGCATCAGATCTGTCTTCAATAAATCATTTTCATAGCTCGGTCTTGTGTTCTCATTTCCTGCATCAATTAGTCTTCTGGTCAATTCTTCTTTATTATTCTTCCTATCTTCAATTTCTTTACAAAATCTCATAGTCATATCCTACATCTCATTCTTTGTTGTTCTGTTCTCCAGTTTCAGCTTGCTTAACATATCATTATGTGATTCCTTTTCATCATTCTCATTTTGCATTTTTTCACAAAGTTCTCTTCTCTTATTTCTTGCAATAGTAAGATTCTCTTGAAGTTCTTGAATGATATCCTGAGCTACTTTTAGATCATCTTCTAGTTTGATATTTTTCAATTTCTTCGTATCATAGTTTGAAAGAGCTACTTCAAGTTGCTTCATCAGATTTTCCATCTCTACCGGTGTCAAGATCTTCCTCAAGCTATTAGGCTTCTGAAAATAAAGGACCAGGCTCTGATACCAATTGTTAGGATTCCCATAGATACTGAGAGGTGGGGGGTGAATTGAATTTCTTAACTTAAAACATGTAGAACATATTATAACAGTATATCGGTATGCAACAAATAATGCAATAAACAGAATTAAAAGCATCCACATGAAAAACACACCATGACACAAGGATTTAACAAGGAAACCCAGTGTGGGAAAAACCTCAATGGGATTTGTGACCCACAATATTCACTTACTGGCCAATATGAGAATATTACTTACAAGAGGGGCCTGCAAATGCAGGAAGGCCAATTGCCTAGAGCTCACTACTCAATGGGAAGTCTCACTGACTTACAATGTGGATTATACAAATCCAATATCTTGTACTGCTTTACAATAGCATCCATAATGCCAGATCCAGTATTGGTTTCTACTCTGTTCTTTACATAAAACCTTTAACCTATATTTCACATAATAGGTCTGCCTAATATCTTCTTCCTTCGCTTACAAAATGTCTACAATTATCTCTCTTATATATAAGAGTCATTTTACAACTTGCCAAGTCAGCTTACAAAGTTTTTACAATAATAAACAAAATATAATATATCCAAAATATTGTTGGCCTTTGTGCCGATATGCTTCCTTTCTCTGTGCCGGATCTGATGGTCTGAGTGCTAGTGTAGAGTGTGATCTGTTGATGCTGGTGAACTATCTTGCCGGTGTAATGCCTTGCCGGTGCCATAAGATTGTAAGGTTGCCATCAATGACATAACCTTCAATCACATACAATGTCTCATTGGAGTGTGCATATTCCAACACAATTTACCAATCATTGATCAGTATTCCTTCTCATTTACCAACCTCGAGTCATCCTCTTTGGATAATTTACAACTGGTCACCATCGATGTACCAATCGGTTTGCTGTCTTCTATTCCAAAAGTCTTCAACACCTCTTTGACATATTTGGAATGAGTGATAAAGATTCCATCTTTCATTTGTTGAATCTGTAGTCCAATGAAGAACTTAATCTCCCCTATAAGTGACATTTCAAACTCCTTTTTCACCTCATCTACAAAATCAGGACTCATCTTGTCATATCCTCCAAAGATTATGTCATCAACAAATACCTCACAGATCTGAATCTGATCTCCTTCTAACTTTAGGTAGATATTACTATCCTCACTTGTTCTCTCAAATCCAATCTTCATAAGATGGGAGTGCAAGCATTCATACCATGCTCTAGGTGTCTGCTTTAGTCTAGACAAGGCCTTATGTAGCCTACACACCATGTCACTATCTTCTGATAGGGTAAACCCATCTGGTTTCTCTATATACACATCCTCTTCTAGTATTCCATTTAGGAATGCAAACTTTACATTCATTTGATATACTTTGAATCCCTTGAATGCTACATATGCAAGAAGCATACGAACTCCTTCCAATCTGGCTACTAGAGAAAAGGTATCTCCATAGTCTTCTCCTTCTTCTTGGGCATATCCTTTACACACCAATCTAGCTTTGTTTCTAACCACTGAGCCATCTTCATTCATCTTATTTCTGAAAACCCATTTGGTGCCAATGACATTTTATGCTCCGGTCTGGGTACCAAAGACCATGTACCATTCTTTTCAATCTGGTCAAGTTCCTCTTCCATTTCCTTGATCCAGTCTTCATCTTGATGCGCCTCTCTGAATGTTTTAGGCTCAAATTCAGAGATCATCTAAGATTTTTCTTTGATCTTTCTTCTTGTAAGAATTCTTGCATCCTTGTTTCCTATGATCTTCTTTGGATCATGATTTAGCTTTACATACCTAGGAATGATCTTAGTTGTTTCCTCTTGCTTTTCTTCTTCATCCTCATCTTTATCAGCATCAGCATCAACCAGTGTAGGAGCACTGTTACTGGTGCTTGGCTATTTTGCAACCAGTTCTAGAAGGTTACTACCAGTTCATCTCCTACTTGCTCACTGCCGGTTTCCTTAGATTTCTCAGAGGTTTCATCAACTCTAACATTGATGCTTTCGACAATTCTCTGAGTCCTATTGTTGAAACATTTGAGAGCTTTTCTCTTTGTGGAATATCCTAAGAATATTCCCTCATCACATTTAGCATCAAACTTGCTCTGATGTTCACTCCTCTTGATATAACATCTACTACCAAACACTCTAAAGTAGCTTACCACTGGTGTCTTATCGGTCCAATACTCATAAGGTGTTTTGTCCTTACCCTTTTTGATGAGTACTTGGTTCATTGTGTAGGCTGCAGTACTCACTGCTTCTCTCCAAAAGGTGTGAGCAACCTTTCCTTGGATCAACATAGTTCTAGCTGCTTCAACCATAGTCCGGTTGTTTCTCTGCTAGGCCATTCTGCTGTGGAGTCCGGGGGGCAGACAGCTGCCTCTTGATGCCATTCTCTTCATAGTATTTATTGAATTCACCAGAAGTGAATTCTCCTCCTTGATCAGTTCTTAAGCACTTTATCCTCTTACCGCTTTGTTTTTCTACAAATGCTCTGAAGGCTTTGAACTTTCCAAAAGCTTCAGATTTGTCCTTCAAGAATGTGACCCACATCATTCTTGAGCAATCATTAGTAAGAATCATAAAATACCTATCTCCCCGCACACTCCTAGTTTTCATAGGACCACACAAATCAGTATGCACAAGATCAAGTAAATTGTCTGTAGTGAAAGGTTTACCTTTGAATGTTGAGGAAGACATTTTCCCCAGTTGACACTCTCTGCACAAAGGATTTTCCGGTTTGCTTAGCATAGACAATCCTCTAACTGCCTTGATCTTACTTGCCTTTACAATATTGTCAAAGTTTACATGGTAGAGTCTCCTATGCCATATCCAGCTATCCTCAAACTTAGCCATAAGACATGTACTGACATTAGCATTTAGCTGAAATAGGTTACCTTTGGTCTTCATACCGGTAGCCATCAGTTCACCATTCTTTCCCTTGATTTTGCACACTCCATTTCTGAATTACAGAGTGAGTCCATTATCATTCAGTTGAGAAACACTCAAAAGGTTGTGTATGAGACCTTCTACCTAATACACATTGTCAAGACTGCTTCTTCCATTTAGGGAGATGGACCCTCTGCCTTTTACCATACATGGTGCATCATTACCAAAATGAACCACACCACCATCATACTCTTCCAGGGATAGAAACTTACTCTAGTCACCAGTCATATGGTGAGAACAACCACTGTCAATAATCCACTCATTGGAATTACCAAAGCGAGAGACAAGAGCCTTCTTGTCTAACACATCTTCCTTGACCGCTACAAACACAATATCTTCATTTTATTCATCTTCTGATTCCTCATCAGTGACACCTTCATCAACTGCTACAAAATAGTTTCTTTGGTTTCCTCCTTTGAACTTCTTGAACCTCTCCAGTTTATCCTTGTTGTCACCATTAGGGCAGTTTACAACAATGTGTCCTATCTAGTTACAAGAAAAGAATTTCAAAGGAATCTTACCTTTGTATTTACTGGTTCCCTTGGGAAGTCTCTTGGCAAGAAGAGCTTCAAATTCCATCAAGATCTCCTCATCAACCATTTCTCTACTTTGTCTTGGTTCACCACTGGCATTAGATTCTTTGCCTTTTCTAGATGGTGTAGCAGATGCTCTGAAGGTTGATTCAGTCTTCTGAATACTGCCATCATAATTATTTAGCTCATAAGTTGTTAACTTTGCAATGATGGAGTCCAGGGATACCTTTGTCTTGTCTACAAACCTCAACTCCTGAATACCAGCAACCCTTATTGCATAGACAAGCAATAAGGATCTCAAAACTTTGCTAACAACAGTGGAATCTTCCATTTTACCACCTGCACTCTTGATATCTCCAACAACAGTTTTGATTCTTATTCCATATTGTTGAATGGTCTCTCTTTCAATCATCTGCATGTGTTCAAACTTTCCCCTAAGGCTTTCTTCCTTAGCTTGTTTCACATGCTCATCATCGCCATAGATATTCTCAAGGGCATCCCATACTTCTTTGGGATTCTCTTTCTCCTGAACATCAATAAACTCAATGTTAGATAAACTACTAATTAGGGCTTCCATGAATTGCCCATTCTCCTGAATCTCTCTCTTTTGATCATCGGTGAGAGTATCGGTAAGGATAACATAAGCATTCTCAACATAGCTCCAATGTTGAGCATCCATGCTTCTGATGTATATCTTCATTCTGTACTTCCATATTTTAAAGTTGTCTCTATTGAAATTTGGACCTTCCCTCTTCATCATTAGAGTAGGATCTTTACCTCAAGCGGTTAGGCTTACAACACAGAGGACCTGGAGGATGCTCTGATACCAATTGATGAATCAATGATGAAAAATTAGTACCAAACTGGTACTGAGAGGGGGGGGCAGGGGGGGTGAATTAGTACTGATAAAAACACTTTTCCTTGAACCGGTTTGACTGAGAACCCTGCACTTTTACTGGCAAGCAATAACATCGGTCTGAACCAGAATAGGACTGGTTAAACATAGTGAAAGACATAAACTGGTAACTCAGCTTTCCACACAATCTAATATCTTATTTCCACTTCACCCATATGCATACACTAGTAATACTTTAACAGAAATGTAAAGACTTATAGGTTCAACATGATTTACTGCTTAACAGAGAATAACAAAGAATCATATGAAAAGCATCACACATAACACACATATTTTTCAAGTGGAAACCCAACTAGGAAAAACAACGGTGGGGATGAATACCCACAAGTTTTTCTTTGAACCCTTTTGAAGTCTGCTTTATTAGGAGCCTAGTCCAGTTAAAGACTTTACAATAGGTTATGTTAGGAACCGATCCTGCTAGGGATCACTCGGTTAAGGGATGGCTAAAATACCTAGTTAAGGGTTAAACCTTGTTAGAGGATTTTTAGAACTCAATGATTTTGAGTCACCCTATTAAAGGATTTATAGCAAGCCGGTTAAAGCTACCTTGTTAAGGGATTTTCCAACTGTTGAAGTGGTTAGAGGTCAATAGGTATTACAATGATCTGGTAACAACACTCAATGCCAATGTAGATCTGCTTCAGTTCCTTCCTTCGGCACTTACACTCTGCAAGTATCTATTCTCATATTTGGTCTAGCAAGAATCATGTATCTTTGCACGTAGATACACACAAAACATTTGCCAACCTCAACATGAAAAACAACATCGAACTTACAGGAAACAGATAGGTCAGTAGCATTCACCCTAAACCCTAAGAATTTAGGTTAAGAAATTTAGTCGGTTTAATCCTAACCGCTGATCATATTGTATTGATTACAACAGTCTTGAATAGATCTCAAGATGTTCTCCATCATTCATTCTTCATTGCTTCTTGGAGGCTGATAACCCATCATGCATTCTCAATCGTATACAGAGACTTCGCACATTCCTAAGGTAGATAGGATCATTCTTCTTCATGCAAGATCCTTCACGCGCATAGGGCTAATGTGGCAACACAATCTGTTCTTCATTACAATGCTAACACATCATAGGATGTCATCGGTTGAATCACATAGGCATAGAACACTTCAACCGAAAACCCTAAGGCTTAAGACTACCAACCAGTAGTCATACAATATGAAACCTTGATACAAAACATTCCATATACCGGTTCACATTCCAACAAATCGGTTCACTTGGACAAACATACCGCTTTACTTTTTCACATATACCGCTTCACATTTCAACATACTGGTTCACTTGGACAGCCATATTGTTGTTGGTATTTTGGTATGGTTTTGTCATTGATGTCAACACCTACTAAAACTCTAGCACTTTGGAGTTCCAGCAACATTCACCAACAAGCAAGTGACTTTTACACAGTCACCGGTATATGGTACACTGACAGGATATAATGATCACCGGCACTTGGAATAGCATGGAAAACACTTGGTAATGTCGAAGACATCATTTGGACATCTTATCTTGGAGAATTGGTTATTGGTATATTCATATTTGCATATTTATTGTTACTGGCAAATAGGTCTAGGTTATACACTGACAAGTTTATCTTTTCTAGATCAGCATGGCACACTTTGGAGATGATTAATTATTGTTGTAAATGCATTAAGCCGACATGTTCAATCCGTTATTGCATCAGATATTGTTTTGTTTGTAAAATTCTTTTATTGTAAATATCCTGTAGAACCGACCTACTAAAATTGGTCTTAGGTTATGGTATAAATGTAAGATCTTATTTAAGATCAAATGTGAAATGTGAAAAAGGGATTGTGTGAAGGTATATGCTAGAATAAGCAGAGCTATACACGCAGACATCATTTGAAGATTGAAGGAGGGTTTTTGTGAAGACAATAAGAACTACACCAGTACTGAATCTAGCATATGAAGATGCTATTTTGTGCAGTACATTCTTATTGGATTTAACCATCCAACTATAGTCAGTGTGACTCCCATTTTGTGATTGAGCAGTGAGCTCTAGGCGCTTGGCCTTTCTAAATGTGCAGACCCCATTTATGTACACTTACTATCTATAGTAGTATCATCTAATTGTGGGTAAGGTTTCCCACCATGGTTTTTCCCCTTACAGGGTTTCCACGTACAAATATTGGTGTTATGTGTTGTGGATGACTTTGTCTTTATGTTTCATGCACTAATCCTTACTGGCATAGCAATTAACTGTTAAATTTGTCTACCAACATATTGAACTGGTTTACCAGTATTAAGCATTAAGTTGGTTAAGTTGTTTTGGTTTGAATTTATTTGACAACTGATTCAACCCCCCCTCTCAGTTGTCTTAGGGACCTAACAATTGGTATCAGAGATTAGTCTTCTTTTGCAGAAGTTTAACAACTTGAGGATATCTAATGTCTACTAACTATTTCAGGAAGGACAACCCTAAACTTGATGGAACCAATTATGGCATATGGAAGATCAGAATGGAGACACATCAAAATTGCATTGGAAAGGACATCTAGGATGTTACAAAGAATGGTTATATTGCTCCTACTCCTGGTTAGCCTAATCCACCTACCTTGGGAAAAGATGAAGAAAATGATTGCAAAGCAAGAGAAGCACTTTTGAACGCATTATCAGATCAACAAATCATGGGACTATCAGATAGGTCTACTACTAAAGCTATTTGGGATCATTTGGAAACACTGATGAAGGAGATTCCACAGTCAAAATCACAAAACTTGAAAGCTTTTGGGTCAGGTATGAACATCTAAAAATGGAAGAAGATGAAAGGATTTCTGCTTTTATGGAAAGAGTAAATTTGAGATTGTTTTGGGTATTAAATGTTGTGGAGGAACCTTAAGTGAGGATGAGATTGTTTCAAAAGTTTTAAGAGGATTTCCACTAGCATATAAAATCAAAGTCGCTGCTATAAATGAGTTAAGAACAATGCCTAATACATCAGTAACTAGGGATACATTGATTGGGAAACTTTTAGGTTTTGAGATTGAAGAATTTGGTCCTGTTGCTACTACAAAGACAAATTTGGCCTTTAAAACATCAACATCATCTACTCCATAATTTGACAAATATGATTGGAAAGCCTTTTATGCAAGATAACTTGAAGAAAGTAGGAAAGAGAATGAAGAACTTGAAGCACTATTTGCAAGGAAAATGCCTAAAGGTCCAATTGGAAGTAAGTATGAAGGTAAAGAACCCTTTAAATGTTTTAACTGCAATAAGATTGGTCATTTGGCTTAAAGATGCCCTGATAAACATGCTAGACTAAGAGAAGAAGCTAGAAGAACATACAAGCTTAACCCTGAATATCAAGGATACTGATTTAAGAAGAATAAAGACAAAGCTTGTTACATTGCTGATGAAGGTGTGACTGATGATACTGATGAGGATTCGACAGACAATGGATGGGTTTTTGTTGCTATAACAAAAGATCAACCGACACTTATTGCTCAACCGGTAGAACAGGCCTTGGTAGCTAAAGTTGAAGTAAAGGATGAATGGATCATTGATTCAGGATGCTCACATCATATGATAGGAGACAAAGGTAAATTCTTGAACTTTCAAGAATACAATGGAGGCTTAGTGAGATTTGGAGATGACAAAGCTTTTTTTATCAAAGGTAACGGTACAATATCTCTTAATGGTAAGCATAAAACTGACAATATTTACTATGTTGAAGGATTAAAGAATAATCTTTTGACCGTTGGTCAATTAGTTGAGAAAATATTTTAGTTACAATTCAAAAATGGAAAATGCAAAATCATGAATAGAACTGGTTTAGAAATTGCAACTGGTAATCAAACTAGAGGTAACATCTTTCATTTGAATAACAATGAAAAGACATGCTTGATTGCTCATATTGATGAAAGTTTGATATGGCATAAGAGACTCTTTCATGTAAACTTTGATTGCATGGTGAAGATCAGCACTATTAAGCTAGTTAGAGATTTACCTAAAATTGTCAAACCTCACAATACAGTATGTAAGGAATGTCAATTTGGAAAACAAGCTGGAGCTAGTTTCAAATGTATTCTAGAAAAATCCAATAATGCTCTTGATTTTATTCACACTAATTTATGTGGTCCAGCTAGAACTAAAAGCTTACAAGGTGATAGATATTTCATGCTAATCATTGATGACTACTCTAGAATGTGTTGGGTTACTTTTGTTAGAGAAAAATCAGAACCACTTGGAAAGTTCAAATTGTTCAAAGAAATGGTAGAAAATGAAACCGGTAAGAAAATCAAATGTCTAAGATCAGATCAAGGAGGAGAATTTACATCTAAGGAATTTAATACATTATGAGAAGTAAATGGAATCAAAAGATAGCTATTAGCACCCTAGACACCACAACAGAATGGAGTTGTTGAAAGGAAAAAATAGAACTATCTTGGATGTAGCAAGAAGTATGTTATCAGAAGAAAACCTACCACATGTATATTGGAGAGAGGTAGTCAGTACATCAGTCTATACATTCAACAAAGTTCACATCAAAGGTGAAACCGGTAAGACCCCTCATGAACTATGGTTTGGTATTACTCCTACTCTTTAAATATTTCAGAATTGTTGGAAGTAAATGTTATATAAGAAGAGATGAGTATATTGGCAAATTTGATCCTAGAAGTGATGAAGGAATATTTCTTGGTTATTCATCTAAAAGCAAGGCATATAGATGTTTTAACAAAAGATTGCAGAAAATTGTCGAAAGTACAAACGTAAAGATTGATGAACAATTCAGAGGAACTTCAAGGTATATAGACTCTGAACCGGCAACAAAAATTTTGACAAATGAACCTACACTGAATCCACTGGTACAGAATGAAGATCCAGTTACCCCAGTATCATCTGAGGATTCCACAGTTACTGAGGAACAATAGCAAACAAAGACACCCTGGTATGTAAGACTGAATAATTCTGAAGACCAGATAATTGGAAACAAGTTTAAAGGAGTTATGACAAGAGGAAGATTGGCAAATGAAGAGGTATGTCTTATTTCTCAAATTGAACCATCATCTGTTAATGAGGCATGTGAAGATAAACACTGGATTAAAGCTATGGAAGAAGAATTAGAACAAATTGAGAAGAATAACACTTGGACATTAGTTCCCCGACCTAAAGATAAAAATGTAATTGGAACCAAATGGGTATTCAGAAACAAACTTAATGAAGATGGCAAGGTTATCAGAAATAAAGAAAGACTAGTGTGTAAGGGATATTCTCAGAAAGAAGGAGTTGATTATAATGAAACCTTTGCACTGGTAGCTAGAATAGAGGTAGTCAGATTATTCTTGGCTTTTGTAGAACACAAGAACTACAAATTTTATCAAATGGATATTAAATGTGCATTTCTGAATGAAGATATTGAAGAGGAAGTCTACATTGAACAACCTGATGGATTTTCTTTGACAGATGACAAAGATATGGTTTGCAGGTTAAGAAAAGCCTTGTATGGATTGAAGCAAGCTCCAAGAGCTTGGTATGCAAGATTGGATAAGTATCTTTTGAAGATTGGTTTTTCTAAAGGAAATGCAGACAACAATTTATACTATAAAGTGACTAATGATGACATCTTGGTTATAGAAGTATTTGTTGATGATATAATCTTTCGAGGAGAAGATGGATTATGTAAAGAATTTTCTATTAAAATGCAGCAAGAATTTGAAATGTCTATGATTAGAGAAATAAAATTCTTTTTAGGATTGCAGATTTCATAGATTGATAAAGGTATATTCTTGAGTCAATCCAAGTACTAAAAGAGTTACTAGAGAAATTTGGGATGGAGAACTCTAAACCGGTAAGCACACCTATGACTACAAATGACAAACTATCACTAAGGGATGAATCTACACCTGTTAATCCAACTAGATACAAATCTATGATAGGAGGTTTACTGTATTTAACACAAACCAGGATTTCAAAGTAATCCGAGAGAAATTCACGAGTCAATAGTAAAAAGGATTTTCCGGTACTTACAATGCACTATAAATCTTGGATTATGGTATCCTAGAGATGAAACATTTGAATTATGTGCATACACTTATGCAAATTTGGTAGGAGATGTGGATGATAGAAAAAGCACCACCGATGGAGCATTCTTTCTTGAAAACAGACTAGTTTCTTGGTTGAGTAAGAAACAAAGTTATACATCTTTATCAACAGCAGAATCAGAATATGTTGCAGCAACAACTAACTGTACACAGGTACTATGGCTTAAGAAAATGTTAAAAGACATAAAGGTAAAATGTAAGGAACCTATTACTATCTATTGTGATACCACTACAAAAATTGATATATCTAAGAATCCGGTATTACATTCTAAAACCAAACATGTTTCTATCAAACTGATTTTTCTAAGGGAAAATGTTGAAGCAAAGGAAATAAAACTGGTTTATGTGAATACTAAAGAGCAGATTGCAGATATCTTTACTAAACCTCTATCTAAGGAGACTTTTGAATATCTCAGAGATTAGCTTGGGGTCATACCCCCACCGGTAGAGACTTAGGAAGTTGATGATTGTCATCAACCGACATAATTAATAGAGAAAACTTTATTCCGTCTTTGATGGGAAGCTACTTCTCAGGGGGAGTAGTTGGTATACTAAATTTATTGGTATTTTGTATATGAAATTGGCTTGGTAAGAACTTTGGCATTTGATGTCAAAGGGGGAGAGATTAGTATGGAAAAACAGAAGGAAAATAGATGTTGCTCCCAGGGGGAGAGATTGTTGTTTGGGAGAGATTATTACTCTCTGTATCTGTATTTTTTATTTCTGGTTATGATCTCTATTTGGAGATTGTTGGTTTTTGGTATTTGGCATTTCTGTTTTGGCACTTTGATCATTTTTCCATCTTGTGTTGCCATCAATGCCAAAGGGGGAGATTGTTGATATTTTGGTGAGGTTTTTTCATTGATGTCAACACCTAGCAAAACTCTAGCACTTTGGAGATCCAGCAACATTCACCAGCAAGCAAGTGAGTTTTGCATAGTCACCGGTATATGGTACACCGGTGGGATATAATGATCACCGGCACTTGGAATAGCATGGAAAACACTTGGTAATGTTGAAGAAATTGTTTGGACATCTTATCTTGGAGGATTGGTTATTGGTATATTCATATTTGCATATTTACTATTACCGGCAAATAGGTCCAGGTTATACACCGACAAGTTTATCTTTTCCAAATCAACATGGCACGCTTTGGAGATGATTAATTATTGTTGTAAATGTATTAAGCCGACATGTTTAATCGGTTATTGCATCGGATATTGTTTTATTTGTAAAATGCTTTTATTGTAAATATCTTGTAGAGCTGACCTACTAAAATTGGTCTTACGTTATGGTATAAATGTAAGATCTTATTTAAGATCAAATGTGAAATGCAAAAAAGGATTGTGTGAAGGTATATGCGAGAATAAGCAGAGCTATACATGCAGACATCATTTGAAGATTGAAGGAGGGTTTTTGTGAAGACAATCAGAACTACACCGGTACTAAATCCAGCATATGAAGATGCTATTTTGTGCAGTACATTCTTATTGGATTTAACCATCCAATTGTAGTCAGTGTGACTCCCATTTTGTGATTGAGTAGTGAGCTCTAGGCGCTTGGCCTTTTTGCATGTGTAGACCCCATTTATGTACACTTACTATCTGTAGCAGTATCATCTAATTGTGGGTAAGGTTTCCCATTGTGGTTTTTCCCCTTACAGGGTTTCCACATACAAATATTGGTGTTATGTGTTGTGGATGACTTTGTGTTTATGTTTCATGCACTAATCCTTACTGGTATAGCAATTAACTATTAAATTTGTCTACTGGCATATTGAACTGGTTTACCAGTATTAAGAATTAAGTTGGTTAAGTTGTTTTGGTTTGAATTTATTTGACAACTGATTCACCCCCCCTCTCAGTTGTCTACGGGACCTAACAGCCGCTTCACTTTTTCACATATACCGGTTCTCTTGCAAGTGCTTACTTAAATATACTAGTTCACCCTTCATCATATTGACATCAATCACAACATACAATATCATCATGTCAACATACTCTGCACATATGTCAACATAGGTAAGGTAAAGAGGATGTAAGTTGTGCACGATCTCATGGTGGTCGATGATCCGCTATGCGAAGGTGCATGATGTTTACCCTTCGCGGATCCGCGACCAAAGGAAAACTGTTTAAAACAATTTTGTTGTCCGTTGATGCCAATTTTTGAAGTTATGAAAAATTGATTGCTGAAATGTGCCACTTAATTATCTCTAGTTAGATCCTTAGATATTGCAATAAATCTTCTGTGAGCCAAAGATTTCTATGTGCATTCACAATTCTTGTAGAAGAACTAGAGCGCAGGGTATAATTTCTCAAATAAAAAGTAAGTTTCTCATAATTATGCTATGTGATTGCCAACTGCTTAGTGTTTCTAGGTTTCTAAATTTTTGGAAAGCTTGTTGAATTTTTATTTAAAAAGCAGATAGTTCTTGAAATGGCACCATAGAGAGAATTCACAGGAAAGGTGAATTACCAGGAAAGAGCTATCTGTGATGACTTCCTGGAGAAATTGACTTTATCAACTAATAGTGTAGTAAAATCAAAGGAGCTTGTGCCCAAATCTCTCCGCTTGAGAGTTAGCGATGGTCTATATGACAAAGGGTATTGGCTAAGGGATGCCCAGACAGGCATGACAAGTCTAGGACTCTTCAAGGTTACTTTCAGTCAAAGAAATTCTACCGCTCCAAGCAATAGTATGTGGGAGCTAGATGTAGGAAAACTTATACTGCTTGGGGTTTTCATGGATGTTGACCTCCTGACTCAAATTGCAAGCAATTATGACCCCATTGCCAAGGTTATAAGGAGTGTAAATGGAGGGGATCTAATTGAAATTAATGAAAATGAATATAAAAAGGTTTTTAGACTCATTGAGGTCTCAAACTATTTGGATCCTATCAATTTTGAAATGCTTGCTAAAGTTTATGAAACATAGAGGGATCATCTCAAAATTGGTCCATTAAAAAATTTCTTTGCAAAGATAGGAGGACTGACAGTGTTGGGTCCGAGCATAATGGAGCCCTTCTCCTTGAACTTCTTTACCCTAAGGGCTAAGGGAATGTACTAGTCTCTATGTCAGATTCTTGGAGAGGATTTAGAGACAACCATGCCTACCCAGTATATGCTTATGATGGCACAAATTCTTAACCGTTCCCTGGCTATGACTTTTGATTTCGCTCCTTACTTTACTGATGCCATTCATGAGAGCTTAATAGGGATAAAGAATGCTAAGGTAGACAAACCATTTGCATGGTATTTTCTCCTCATGCATATGTTCTTGTTCAAGGGTGATGATTACTTTGCCAATGAGGTGGAACTGATGAAAATGAAGGATGGAGAGGAAATGTCAGTACAGTTATGGAGCACTATTCTATCTTGGGATAGAGAGGATGCTAGTTACCTTAAATTTGATAGATGTTTTGTATCTAGGATTAGAATCCTTTTGTGTCCGCAAAACCCAAGGATTCCTAAAGCCCTCCTTGAATTCCTCTAGCTGAAAGAGTTCGCTGAAGACCTTAAAATTATGCACAACTGGGGTGACATTTACTTGTACCCAGTCTCTACTGTTTTTAGAGTTTATGGTTTTGGAGGAGCTCCCTATCTGCTCCCTTTAAATATTGGAATTGCAAAAGTTTTGAGACAAATAGGAGGTCTGCACAAGGCAGAATATACAAATAAAGGGAGGGGAACTATTTTCCCAACTATCACCCTGGCACATCAGTTTGTAATTACCAAGGGTGGGTGGGTCCATTTTGATAAGTTTCTTCAACCATATAAGTTGTCTACTACAGTGGTAAGGTTTGCTGACCCAGAGGGTTTTTTCAACTATATGTTTAGGAAGAAAGTCAGATGTGCAGGTAAGGCCCATCAGTTCCATTTTCCTGAAGACTTGATCAGAAATGAGTTCAATTTAGATGAATAGGAACTGAGAAAGGAAAAGTGGATAGCTTTTAATAAATCTCTAGACTTCATCCACCAATTTGATAGTAGCTATGATCCCTTGGCCAGTTTTACACCTTTTGAGGAAAAGGTCAAGTTTTTGATTCTTTACTTTGAAGATTTAATGCAAACCTCAAAGGAGAAGAGGGAGCAGCTATATTAAAGAATGACCCTAAAAAGGCTAAACTTGTTCTAGCTAAGCCTGCCTATGCCAAGATAGTACCTCCAGGTGATTATGTGATGCATAGGAGACCAACATATAATGTGCTAATGCCAACAAGAGATGAGCCCTCCCCTTCAAAAGAAAAAGGACCATTAGTAGAAGTTTTGGAGATCCAAGAGTTGCCTAAAGGGAAAAGAGTAGGAAAAGAGGTGCTAGCAAGTGAGCCCTTATATTCTCCATCCCAATTCCCAATACATGTGGGAGATGAGCATGCAGTTCAAGAACAATTGTTGCAATTAGGAAGTCTTGGGGAGATTGCTTGCACTTATGAAGAAATGCAAGAAGGAATGCCGAAAGAACCAACAAGTCCCAAAATGGACTTGACTCTAGAGGAATTTGTGGGCAAAGAACTAGACCCTGTCATTAAACAAGCTAGTGAGGAATTTTTGGCTGATAATAATTTTGTTAAAACAGGATCTTTTATGCAATTCGTTTGGAGGAAAAACATAGATGATTTCAAAGAAAGATGTAAAAAGAGGAAGATTGAACATCCTCATAAAGGGACATCTATAGTTGAAGAAGATGTGAAAAAAGAAATTATGACAAAATTTGAGGCCATTACCCCTGAGCAGGGGAGGGAAATGATAGCAAAATCTTGGGTATTGATTCTCCTTGAGTGGGACATAGCTGATGCATTAATCCTTGATGCTATTAGAAAAGAAAAAAATCCCTTAGAAGGAGTGACTTTTAGCAAGGATCATATTGCTTTGGTCATGTGGTCTTTGAAAAGAGAAGAAATCAAGAAGAGAAAAGGCTCCTCAAAATCCAGTTACTCAGGGGGCATGATTGTAAAAAGAGTAAAAGACACAGGGCTGGTGGAGGCTACTTGTACAACTCTGGAGTCTGCAAAATTCAGTGTGGTTGTAGCTGAAAGAGAAGCCAAGGAAAAGGCTGATCTCCAAGTAAAATTGGAGATGATTTTAAAGCCTTACAATGAAGCCAAAATTGAAATAGCACAAAAGGATAGTACAATTGCAAAATTGAGGAGTCAGAGAGTATGGCAACATTAGGAAGGTGATTCTTCTACTTTGATGATTACCTCCTCCCCAGCCAAACCTCCAACTGCCATTCCAATCATTGAGTTTCCCCATTCCCCTATGACTCTCGGTTTCCAATATAGTGAGACTATCCGAGATGAAATGGAAAAATTGAAGTAGGCTCAGGCTATGTTTGCAAGTAAATATGAGGAGAAGGTCAGAGGCATAATTTTCAAGTTTTTTGACACAATAGGGGCTTCTATTGTATACATATATATATATATATATATATATATATATATATATATATATATATATATATATATATATATATATATATATATATGAAGAGAGTTTTGAGCATGTTGACTACTTTAAATGAGGATAAGGTTGTTCTGGAGGCAATTTTAAATAAATGGATGGCTAGGGAAGCAGATTTGGAACTTGTGTGCTCATCCCATGAAGAGGCAGATGCCAATGCCACTGTTAAATCCACCTGTGAGTTGGCAAGAGGTATGTGTAGGTTGGCAGAGGGAAGAGCTGGTTTAGAAAGAAAAACAAACCTATATAGGAAAGAGTATGCTGACCAGAAGTTTGAATTATTTCCTGGAGGTTTCGTTAGCACAAGTAAGTTAAAAGATGAAGAGGTATGGCTTGGTGAGTTAGGCCATAAATTGTCACAACAGATAAATGATGTTATCAATTTAGATGATACATCTTTATTCATTTGAACAATTGAAGAAATTGAAAGGATGAAGTCACATTATGGTTTTTTGGAGACATAAGTTAAATAGTTAAGGAACACTTGGAAAAGATTAAATAAGTTGAACAAGAAAATGGTTAGCTACTCTTGGCCTAGTGATGACGTGTTCAAAGAATGAAAAGATAAATATATGATGCAAGAAGTGGAGGCTCAAGAATAGTCAATTGATGTTGCAACATTGTAAGAAAACTTAAGGAAGTTGGAAGTGTTTAGCTCTTATAACTACTTGTTTCAGGATAATTAGATTTTTGAGGAATTGAAGACACCTAGCACTCGACCTATGAATATTGAGAAGTCTTTTGGCCTATATCTAGCTGGTTAACTAATTGGTTTTCCTCCTATTTCCTTTAGCAAGAATTGTAACCCTCTTTTGAGAGGGAATTATGGTTATAATAGAATTTCCTAGGAAAGTCCAAAGCTTGTTGCATCCATATTTCTATAAATGGATACCAGGAATATTTGGAAAATCATCACAAGAATTATGTAAGAAAACTCTGGCAAAATGTATTTAGGGTTTGTTTGGTTTCTAGAAAATCATTCTTGAGTTGTGTAAAATTTAATGGAAAATATTAATATACAAACCAGAGCATTCAAGTCTTAATTCCTGTTGTCTTCATGTCTTTATGAATAGTTACCATTTTGATTAAATGATTTAGGATTGTTTGATTGAATGATTTGCAAGGTAGTTTACGAGAATGAGTTTAGGTTGTTCCCTCAAGGAGGGAAATTAGATACACTTAAACCCTTTCATTGGTAATTAGTGATTCTTACTTGAATTCGATGAAAGGATTTATGCACATGGTGAGAGTTTATGTATGTTATGCATATGTATATTTGGTTAATATATCAAATAGTAATGCATATTTACCTGTGGGTACCAAGAAGGATAAAAGAGACCAGTAACAACAAATTCTAGAGATATATGTTGGAACAACAATCACTCAAGAGCCTTCCTAGGTTGATCCTTTTTATGTAACTTTATTAGTCAATAATAGGCTAATTAAAAAGTGTATTATAGATTCCGGTGCTGCTGCAAATGTGATGCCATACAGTCTCACGAAGGAATTGGGATTATCAGTGAGCACAGTGTATGGGAAATGTTATGCCATGGACAATAGAGAAGTACTTGTGATAGGTACAATGAAGGATGTATAGGTAAAAAGACCAACATTCCTTGAAGCCACTTACAAGATGGATGTTATAGTGACAGACACTAAACCTCACTATGGAATGTTGTTGTCCAAGCAATGGGCTGCAGGAGTTGGAGGGAATGTTAAATTGGACCTTTCATATGCAACTATCCCAGTGAATGGAAATCAAGTTAAGCTGTATAGAGAACCACGTGCCCCAGAAGTTATTGAGAAAATAGACCTTGATATGCTGAATTGTATGATTGATGTGGACCTTGACAATTTCAGAGTACAACTAATTCAACCTCAAATGAAGAATATTGATCCCATTGTCAATGAATTGGAATCTCAACAAGAAGGCTTGTGACACATGTACTTTGATGGAGCATGCTCTAAAGAGGGATTTGGAGCATGAGTACTTTTTGTGTCCCCATCAGGTATCACTTTCAAATACTATTTTTTGTTGGCTTTCCAATGCACAGATAACACAACTGAATATGAAGCCTTATTATTAGGCCTGGAAATTGCTAAGAAGCATGGAATTCATTCATTAAGAGTATTTGGGGATTCAAAATTGGTAGTTTGCTAGATAAGGTCAAAATACACATCAATGACTTTTTGAAAAAATACAAACATGCTGTTCAGGATATAATTGAATATTTTGATGCATTTTCTATTGACTGGATTGAAAGATCTAAAAATATTATGGCAGACTTCTTGGCTAATGTTTCATTGAAGAATGATGATGTAACATTGACTGGTATATCTACAATTGAGATTAAAGCTAGACCTTCTAATCCAAATAATGTGTATAACTAGCAGGTATTTGAAGACGATGATGATATACTGAGATATGTATAATGAATTGATGAGTATGATGGACAAAACATTGATTGTAATGCATTGGTAGAGGTGGTAGATGACAAAGAGATTGTATTTGCGAATGACATGGTTCAGCTAGAAACTAATGAAATACCTAAAGGATTGGTTGAGTTGGAAGGTATTTTTAGTTATAATGACAGTCATTTGCATCAAAGGTCGACTACTAGATTGGAGGAGTTGGAAGAAGTGAACTTAGGGACAAAATCATCCCCTAAGTTGGTATATATTGTGAAGAACTTGTCTCCTCACATTAAAGCCAACCTCATTAAATTATTAAAGAAGTATAAACATGTTTTTGCTTGGTCTTATGAGGTCCTGAAGGTGTATAGACAAGATCTATTTCAACATGAAATCCCTTTACATCTAGATGCTAAGACTTTTTGACATAAGCAAAGACCTATTAACCCCTTTTTGGAGACCAAGATGCAATAAGAGTTAACCAAGTTGAGGGAAGGGGGAATCATTAAGCCCATAAGACATTCATCATGGGTGTCCAACTTAGTCCCAGTCAGAAAGAATAATGGGGACATAAGGCTTTGTGTTGATTTCAGAAATTTGAATGTTGCTTATTTGAAAGATAACTATTCTTCTCCAAATATGGAGGCTATGTTGCAAAGAGTAACTAGGTGTGACTTGTTGTCCATGATGGATGGGTTCTCAGGATATAATCAAGTATTAGTGAAAGAGCCCGAACAATTTAAGACTGCCTTTACCACCCCTTGGGGGACGTATGTTTATGTGAGAATGCCTTTTGGCCTAAAGAATGTCAGAGGTGCCTTTCAAAGAGCGACAGATATGGCTTTTAAAGAATTTATCAATATCATAATGGTAGTTTAACAGGATGATTTAACATGCTTCTCTATGAAAGAAAATGATCATTATGGTCATTTGGAAAAGGTTTTTAATAAGGCTCTAGAGTTTGGTGTGTCTTTGAACCAAAAGAAATGCCATTTTGCAGTCACTGAAGGGAAGTTACTTGGGCATGTTGTATCCAAAGAAGGAGTTAGAATAGACCCTGAAAGGATTGAGGCTATAAATAATGTACCTAAGCCAAAGAATGTCAAAGGAATTTAGTCTTTTTTGGGCAAGGTAAATTTTGTCAGAAGATTTATTGCCAACTTTGCTGAAATTGTGAAACCTATTGTCAAATTACTAAAGAAGGATGCAAAGTTTGCTTGGAATGAAGAAGCTGCACAAGCTTTTGACAAAGTTAAGAAGGATATTCAGGAGGCACCTGTGTTGAAATCCCCTGATTATAGCAAGCTTTTCTCATTATTTTCCTTTGCTTCTTATCATACAGTAGCAGTAGTTCTGCTTCAGAAAGATGATGAGGGGTATGATCAGCCAATTGCTTTTTATAGCAAATCATTACAAGCTGCTGAGTTGAAATATGAAATCATGGAAAAGCAAACATATGCCCTAGTCAAGACTGTGAAAGCATTTAGGCCATATCTCGTAAATACATAAATAGTTGCTGATGTCCCCCATGCGGCTGTTAAGGGCATTTTATCTTAGTCCGAAGTCACTGGTAAAAGATGTAGGTGGATAACTAGCATACAAGAGTTTAACCTAGAGATTAAGACCACCAAACTAGTGAGAGGACTACAGCTTGCCAAATTGATGGCTAAGTCAAATCTGATTGATGTTGATGTTAACAATGTTGAAATAGAGGAAGTCCTAGTTACTAGTATTGAGATATAGCCTTGGTACTCAGAAGTAGTGCATTTTCTAAGAGATACAATATACCCAGAGGGAATGAATCAAAATGAAAAAAGGACATCGAAACTAAAGTCTCAAAAATATGTCCTTATTCAATGGGATTTATATTGGAGAAACAGAGATGGGTCGTTGCTGATGTTTTTAGACAATTCCCAAGCTTGAAGGATGCTGACTGAAATGCACAATGGAGTATGTGGAGGTCATTACTCAGCCAAGACCACAACTGGTAAAATAGTTAGGGTAGGATACTATTGGCCCACCTTATTTAAAGATGCCCATGAGCATGTTCAGAAGTGTGATCCATGCCAAAGATTTTCTTCCAAGTTGAAATATGAAGGAGCTTTACCCCCTAACCCAGTTATAGTGGAAGCCCCTTTTGTCCAGTGGGGCGTTGATTTTATTGGGGAGATAGCAAAAAAGTCAGGCAGAGGTCATAGGTGGATCATGGTGGCCACTGATTATTTCACTAAATGGATTGAGGCCATACCTACTAGAAGGGAAACTAGTAAAGTTCTCATTGAATTTTTGATGGATAATGTGATAACACGGTTTGGTGTGCCTGTAAAACTGATAATGGATAATGCTATGAGCTTCAAATCAGAAAAATTCACCGAATTTTGTGCTAGCCATGGAATTATCATGTCATATTCTTCACCATATCATCCACAAGGCAATGGCCAAGCGGAATCTAGCAATAAAAACCTCTTGAATATTATCAAGAAACTTCTTGAGCAAAACAAAAGGTCTTGGGATCAGAAACTCAAGTTAGCCTTATGGGTAGACATGATTACTACAAAGAAAGAAATTGGTGTATCACCATTTGAATTGGTTTATGGAACATAGACCAGGGTACAAGTTAATAATCTACTCCCTGTATACAAGTTCCTACAAGTTGAGGAATTGGAATTATCAGGACCCATGGAAGACAGGATGGTTCAGATGGTGGAAATGGAAGAAATCAAAACTTTGGCTCATAAAAGAAACTTGAAGATCCAATTGCAGTTTAAGTATCTTTTTGACAAGAGAACCAAATCAAGGAAATTTCAAAATTGATGACATGGTTCTTCAATGGAATGCAAGAGGACAAGATAAAGGTAAGCATAAGAAGTTTGAATCTCTATGGATAGGCCCATTTATTGTTTGTGATATCAATGGAAAGGATTCATACTTTTTGAAAAGAATGAATGGTGAAGTATAGGAATTTCTAGTGCATGGACAATTCTTGAAGTATTACTTCTCTTAATTTTTTCTCTTGTCCATGCGCAGTAGGTTGTAGGTTGTACATATTGGGTTTGTTTTATTCTGGTCTACTTTCTAGAGTTTTTTCATTGTTCTTGTGTTGGTCTTGCATCCAATTGTTCCAAATTAGAGCCGCCATTGTCACTATTTTTGATTTTGGGAGTATTTTCCTTTCGATCCATTGATTTGTCAGGGTTTCAATGTCTTATTGGTTCCTTAGGGTTATTTTTCTCAAGGTTTAGGGTTTTGCACTTCAAATTTTTTGCATTATGAAAGTTTTCCCTTATGTTTCCTTGTTACCTTTTTCCACTTAAGTGGAAGGGTCAGTCCGTCGTTAGAAAGGGGCCCCTTTTTAGTCTTTCTTTAGGCGGGTTATAATAATTCTTTAATTTTTCACCTTTTTCCTAAGTCTTGATTTCCTTGTCGGGTTATGTAACAATCGTGCAAGTTCCTATTGATCGGGTGGACGTCGCCATTTCGCAAAGGAATGTTGCCTGAAGTTTACCCTTCGCAGATCAACAACTAAATGGTGGGACCTGCTTCTTTGAGAGTGTTTCTGCGAGTGTTAAAGTGCGGACAAGTTCCAAGATGATCAATGGTTGTCGCTACTCCACAAAGTGAAGGTGTTTGAAGTTTACCCTTCGTGGAGTAATGATCGATGAGCTGGTGAGTCCCGCTAAGGTAGCAATGATGAAACAGGCTACATGGCAGATCAGATATCAAGAATATGAGGTCTACATGAGGAAAAGGGTGACCTAAATAGCATGACATGTGGCTCTGAGGTGTTTCAAAAAAGGAGTCCATTTAATAAAATGTCGGTACTGATGAAACCCCATGTCAAATGAGACACGTGCATAATTTTCCAAAGAGGCAACTTGGTCGAAAAAGAAGTAATGCAGTCACCAAAAAAGGGCATGTGGCAGTCATAAGATGAAAACTAGTAGACTCTTGAACAAATAAGTGATTGACATGTGGATACATCTAGCAAAAGTTTGCAGGTGAGTGGAGTAACATGAAGGGCCCACTTTGAAAGATAAGGTGGTTAAAGGCCAGGCAAGTTTGATAGCGATCGACGTTTGTCACTATACCGCAGAGGGAAATAGCTCAACCATTAAGCTTGTGAATGAGCGACAAGCCGCTAGCAGACATGGTTATGAAAATTTGTAATGGTGAACGGTCACGGTGAGAAAATAAAGACCGAGCATGTTCAACATCCATCAGCAGTTGTTGCTATACTGCAAGAGGAACTTGCATGAGTCTTAATCTTGCAAACCAGCGAGAAACTGCTAGCAGCATTGGCTAAGGCCGAGTTTAAAAGGTAGGCAATTGCAGTGAATGTAAAGGGTGAGCAATTAGTTTCTAATCTAATGGTGGTTGCTGATCCACTATGCGAAGGTGTTTGAAGTTTACCCTTCGTGAATCAGCGACCAAATGGTGGGACCCATTTTGAAGATGACAACCTAGGTAAGGCAAAGAGGATGTAAGTTTTGCATGATCTCATGATGGTCGCTAATTCACTATGTGGAGGTGCATGATGTTTACCCTTCACGGATCAGCAACCAAAGGAAAACCGTTTAAAAGAATTTTGTTGTCTGTTGACACTAATTTTTGAATTTATGAAAAATTTATTGCTGAAGCATCCCGCTTAATTAGCTCTAGTCAAATCCTTAGATACAACAATAAATCTTCCATGAGCCAAATCTTTCTATGTGCATTCACAATTCTTGTAGAAGAACCAGAGCGTAACGCAAAATTTCTCAAATAACAAGTAAGTTTCTTGTAATTGTGCTCTGTGATTGCCAACTGCTTAGTGTTGCTAGGTTTCTAAATTTCCAGAAAGTCTGTTGAATTTTTATTTAAAAAGGGGATATTTCTTGAAATGGCACCACAGAGAGATTTCATGGGAAAGGTGAATTACCAGGAAAGAGCCATCTGTGATGACTTCCTAGAGCAATTGACTTTATCAACTAATAGTGTAGTAAAATCAAAGGAGCTTGTGCCCAAATCTCCCCGCCTGAGAGTTAGCGACGGTCTGTATGACAAAGGGTATTGGCTAAGGGATGCCCAGATAGGCATGGCAGGTCTAGGACTCTTCAAGGTTGCTTTCAGTTAGAGAAATTCTACCACTCCAAGCAACAGAATGTGGGAGCTAGATGTAGGAAAACTTATAATGCCTAGGGTTTTCATGGACGTTGACCTCCTAACTTAAATTGCAAGCAATTATGACCCCATTACCAAGGTTATAAGGAGTTTAAATGGAAGGGCTCTGATTGAAATTAATGATGATGAATTCAGAAAGGTTTTTAGACTCAGTGAGGTCTCAAATTATTTGGAGCCTATCAATTTCGAAATGCTTGCTAAAGTTTATGAAACACAGAGAGATCATCTCAGAAGTGGTCCATTAAAAGAATTCTTTGCAAAGATAGGAGGACTGACAGTGCTGGGTCTGAGCACAATGGAGCCCTTCTCCTTGAACTTATTTACCCTAAGGGCTAAGGGAATGTACTGGTCTCTATGTCAGATTCTTAGAGAGGATGCAGAGACAAGCATGCCTACCCATTATATGCTTATGATGGCACAAATTCTAAACCCTTCCCTGGCAGTGACTTTTGATTTCGCTCCTTACCTTACTGATGCCATTCATGAGGGCTTAATAGGGATAAAGAATGCTAAAGTAGATAGACCTTTTGCATGGTATTCTCTCCTCAGGCATATGTTCTTGTTCAAGGGCGCTGATTACTTTGCCAATGATATGGAACTGATGAAAATGAAGGATGGAGAGGAAATGCCTGTACAGTTATGGAGCACTATTCTGTCTTGGGATAGAGAGGATGCTAGTTACCTAAAATTTGATAGATGTTTTGTATCTAGGATCAGAATCCTTTTGTGTCTGCAAAACCCAAGGATTCCTAAAGCTCTCCTTGAATTCCTTATGCCGAAAGAGTTTGTTGAAGACCTTAAAATTGTGCACAACTAGGGTGACATCTACTTGTACCCAGTCTCTACTATTTTTAAAGTTTATAGTTTCAGAGGAGCTCCCTATCTTCTCACTTACTAGGTCCCTTTAAAGACTAGAATTCTAGAAGTTTTGAGACAAATAGGAGGTCTGCAGGAGGTTTAATTGACAAATAAAGGGAGGGGAACTATTTTCCCAACTATCACCCTAGCACATCAGTTTGTAATTACCAAGGGTGGGTAGGTCCATTTTGATAAATTTCTTTAACCATATAAGTTGTCTACTACAGTGGTAAGGTTTGTTGACCCAGAGGGTTTTTTCAATGACATGTTTAGGAAGAAAGTCAGATGTGCAGGTAAGGCCCATCAGTTCCATTTTCCTAAAGACTTGATAAAAAATGAGTTCATTTTAGATGAATAGGAACTAAGAAAGGAAAAGTGGATAGCTTTTAAGAAAGCTTTAGACTTCATTGACCAATTTGATAGTAGCTATGATCCCTTGGCTAGTTTTACTCCTTTTGAGGAAAAGGTCAAGTTTTTGATTCTTTACTTTGAAGATTTAATGCAAACCTTAAAGGAGAAGAGGGATGCTATATTAAAGAATGACCTTGAAAAGGATAAACTTGTTCTAGCTAAGCATGCCTATGCCAATACAGTGATTCCAGGTGATTATGTGATGCATAGGAGACCAACATATAATGTGCTAGTGCCAACAATAGATGAGCCCTCCTCTTCAAAAGAAAAAGGACCATTAGTAGATGTTTTGGAGATCCAAGAGTTGCCTAAAGGGCAAAGGGTAGGAAAAGAGGTGCAAGCAAGTGAGCCCTTATATTCTGCATCCCAATCCCCAATACATGTGGGAGATGAGCATGCAGTGGCAGAACAATTGTTGGAATTGGGAAGTCTTCGGGAGATTTCTTTCTTATGATGAAATTAAAGAAGGAATACCAAAAGAACTAGCAAGTCCCAAAATGGACTTGACTGTGGATGAATTTGTAGGCAAAGAACTAGACCCTGTCATCAAATAGGCCAGTGAGGAATTTTTGGCTGATAATAATTTTGTTAAAACATGATCTTTTATGCAATTTGTTTGGAGGAAAAACATAGATGATTTCAAAGAAAGATGTAAAAAGAGGAAGATTGAACATCCTCATAAAGGGACATCTATAGTTGAAGATGTGGAAAAGAAAATGATGACAAAATTCTAGGCCATTACCCCTGAGCAGGGGAGGGAAACGATAGCAAAAGCTGGGGTATTGATTCTCCCTGAGTGGGACATAGTTGATGCATTAATCCTTGATGCTATCAGAAAAGAAACAAAGCCCTTAGAAGGAGTGACTTTTAGCAAGGATCATGCTACTTTGGTCATGTGGTCTTTGAGAAGAGAAGAAAGCAAGAAGAGAAAAGGCTTCTCAGAATCCAGTTACTCAGGGGGCATGATTGTAAAAAGAGTAAAAGACATAGGGCTGGTGAAGGCTACTAGTACAACTCTAGAGTCTGCAAAATTTAGTGTGGCTATAGCCAAAAGAGAAGCCAAGGAAAAGGTTGATCTCCAAGTAAAATTGGAGATGATATTAAACGCTTATAATGAAGCCAAAATTGAAATAGCCCAAAAGGATAGTACAATTGTAAAATTGAGGAGTTAGAGAGTATGGCAACATCAGGAAGGCAAATCTTCTACTTTGATGATTTCCTCCTCCCTAGCCAAACCTCCAACTACTATTCCAATTATTGAGTTTCCCCCTTCTCCTATGACTCTCAGTTTCCAATATACTAAGACTATCCAGGATGAAATGGAAAAATTGAAGCAGGCTCAAGCTATGTTTGCAAGTAAATATGAGGAGAAGGTCAGAGGCACAATTTTGAAGTTTACTAACACAATAGGGGATTCTATTGTATATATATATATGAAGAGAGTTTTGAGCATGTTGACTACTTTAAATGAGGATAAGGCTATTCTCGAGGTAATTTTAAATAAATGGATGGCTAGGGAAATAGATTTGGAACTTATGTTCTCATCCCATGAAGATGCAAATGTTGATGCCACTATTAAATCCACATGTGAGTTGGTAAGAGGTATGTCTAGGTTGGTAGAGGGAAGAGCTAGTTTAGAAAGAAAACAAAACCTATATAGGAAAGAGTATGCTGACCAGAAGTTTGAATTATTTCCTAGAGGTTTTGTTAGCACAAGCAAGTTAAAAGATGAAGAGGTATGGCTTGGTGAGTTAGGCCATAAATTGTCACAACAGATAAATGATGTTATCAATTTAGATGATACATCTTTATTCATTCGAACAATTGAAGAAATTGAAAGGATGAAGTCACATTATGGTTTTTTGGAGATAGAAGTTAAGCAGTTAAGGAACACATGGAAAAGATTAAATAAGTTGAAGAAGAAAATTGTTAGCTACTCTTGGCCTAGTGATGACTTGTTCAAAGAATGGAAAGACAAATATATGATGCAAGAAGAGGAGGCTCAAGAATAGTCAATTGATGCTGCAACATTGTAACAAAACTCAAGGAAGTTGGAAGTGGTTAGCTCTTGTAACTACTTGTTTCAGGCTAATCGGATTTTTGAGGAATTGAAGACACCTGGCACTCAACCTATGAATATTGAGAAGTCATTTGGTCTATATCCAACTGGTTAACTAATTGGTTCTCCTCTCGTTTCCTTTAGCAAAAATTGTAACCTTCTTTTGAGAGGGAATTATGGTTATAACATAATTTCCTAGGAAAGTCTAAAGCTTGTTGCATGCATATTTCTATAAATGGATACCAAGACTATTTGGGAAATCATCACAAGAATTATGTAAGAAAACTCTAGAAAAATGTATTTAGGGTTTGTCTGGTTTATGGAAAATCATTCTTGAGTTGTGAATTTGATGGAAAATGTTAATATACAGACCGAAGCATTCACATCTTAATTCCTATTGTCTTCATGTCTTTATGATTAGTTACCATTTTGATTAAATGATTTAAGATTGTTTGATTTAATGATTTGCAAGGTAGTTTACGAGAATGAGTTTAGGTTGTTCCCTCAAGAAGGGAAATTAGATACAATTAAACCCTTTCGTTGGTATTTAGTGATTCTTACTTGAATTCAATGAGAGGATTTATGCAAATGGTGAGAGTTTATGTATGTTAGGCATATGTAGATTTGGTTAAATAATTGTAATGACATGTATGTGAAATCTTTTCTGTTAGTTCTTACCCAGTTCTAATTGACTCTGAAGCCTGAATAAGGCACTGGTATAGCTTGTTAAGGATCATGATTTTCTTGATGATCAATGAAAATAAATATTAGTCTTTCTTTTACATTCAGTTATGTCTAAAGAAGTAGGGTTTGCAAGAGTTAACACTGGTCTTTTGTAAATTTTCAATTGCATAAAGTGATCTAGGAGGTATACCCACCTAAGCTTAATTTTAAGTTTGAAGTGAAGAAGGTTTTTATGCAAATCTTGTTAAATGTTGTCTTTTGTTTTTGTTTCATGTTGTTTCTCTCCATAAACGACAAAGGTTTTGAGAATTCGAATAGAGAAATCAAAACAATCAGAAATTGAGAACAACAGTATGATTAAAGGTAGAGGTATTATTTCTCTGGATGGTAAGCATAATACTGATAATGACTATTATGTATAAGGTTTAAAGCATAATATTTTGAGTGTTGCTCAATTGGTGGACTAGGGTTTCCAACTTCAGTTTAAAAGTAGAAAATGCAAAATCATTAACAAGACTGGTTTCTAGATCACAACCGATACTCAGACTGGAGGTAATATCTTTCACTTGAACATTGGTAATAAGACATGTTTGATTGCTCATATTGATGAGAGTTGGTTATGAAATGAGAGGTTGTGTCATGTTAATTTTGATTGTATTATTAAGATTAGTTCAACTAAGGTAGTTAGAGATATACCGAAGATTATAAAGCCTCATAATTCGGTATGTAAGGAATGTCAATTGGGAAAGCAAGTTAGAACTTCTTTTAAGAGCATACATGATAAATCTAATGATGTACTTGATTTGACTCACATCGACTTATGTGGTCCAGCAAGGACTAGAAGCTTTCAAGGTGATAGGTATTTCATGTTGATTATTGATGACTATTCTAGGATGATGTGGGTGACTTTTCTAAGGGAGAAGTCTGAAGCCTTTGAGAAATTCAATATCTTTAAAGAAAAGGTTGAAATAGAAATTGGATTGAAAATCAAATGTCTAAGATCAGATCAAGGTGGTGAGTTCACTTCTCATGAATTTAATAGTACTGTGAGACAAATTGAATTAGGAGACAGTTATCTGCATCTCGGACTCCTCAGCAAAATGGAGTAGTGGAAAGAAAGAACAGAACCATTTTGGATACAACAAGATCTATGATGATGGAAGCCAAATTGCCTCACATCTACTGGAGAGAAGCAGTGAGTACAACAATCTACACATTCAACAAAGTTCACATCAAAGGTGAAACCGGTAAGACTCCTTATGAATTATGGTCTGGACATACACCTACTATTAAATATTTTAGAATTATTTGAAATAAATGCTATATCAAAAGAGATGATTCAACTGAAAAGTTTGATACTAGATGTGATGAAGGGATATTTCTTGGTTATTCAGTTCAAAATAAAGCATATAGATGTTATAACAAAAGATTGCAGGAAATTGTGGAGAGTTCTCATGTGAAAGCAGATGAGCAGTACAAAAATCAATCTATATCATATGACAGGGAAATGACAATGGAAATGATCATAACTTAACCGACAATGCCTTAACCTGTATAGGAAACTGAGATAGTTACACCAACACATTCAAAAAATTCAACTATGACTGATGATCAGAGTAGTGAACCTGAACTTGAGAAGACACCAAGGTATGTAAGATTAAATCATTTTGAAGATCAAATAATTGGAGATAGGAATGAGTGATGACAAGAAGAATATTGGCAAATGAAGAGGTATTTCTTATTTCTCAAATTGAACCGACATCTATTATTGAAGCTTGTAAAGATAAACATTGGTTAAAAGCTATGGAAGATGAATTAGATCAGATAGAGACGAATGAAACTCGGACTTTAGTTCCCCGACCTAAAAATAAGAATGTTATTGGAACTAAATGGGTTTTTAGGAATAAACCGAATGAGGATGGTCAAGTTGTAAGAAACAAGGCTACATTGATTTGCAAAGGATATTCTCAAATGGAAGGAATTGATTATGGCGAGGCATTTGCACTTGTAGCTAGAATTGAAGCTGTTAGACTATTTCTTGCCTATGCACCTTATAAGAACTATAAGGTTTATCAAATGGATATTAAGTGTGGATTTTTGAATGGTGAACTTGAGGAAGAAGTTTACATTGAGCAACCTAATGGATTTTCACTAACAAATGATAAAGATATGGTTTGCAGATTGAAGAAAGCTTTATATGGATTGAAACAAGCTCCTAGAGCTTGGTATGCAAGGTTGGATAAATATCTTTTGAAGCTTGGTTTTACAAAAGACAGTGCTGATAATAGTTTATATTATAAGATCACTAATGATGATATTCTGATTATTGAAGTATTTGTTGATGATATCATTTTTGGAGGAGAAGATAAATTGTGCATGGAATTTGCTAACAATATGAAGAATGAATTTGAAATGTCCATGATTGGTGAGATGAGATTTTTCTTAGGTTTACAAATTACTCAAACTAACAAAGGCATTTTATCTGTCAAACTAAGTATCTGAGGGAATTGTTGAAGAAGTTTGGTATGGATAATTCGAAACTGGTAATTACTCTTATGGTGACAAGTGAGAAATTATCTATCAAGGATACTTCTACACTAGTAATTTTGACAAGGTTTAAATCTATGATTGGTGGTATGTTATACTTAATTCAGACTAGATCAGATATTATAAATGCAGTAAGTATTGTTTCAAGATATCAAATTAATCCCAAAGAAAATCATGAATGTGTAGTAAAGAGGATATTCTAGTATTTGCAAGGAACAATAGAATATGGTTTATGGTATTCTAAATATGATGATTTCACTTTATGTGCATATACTAACTCAGATTGGGCAAGAGATACTGATGATAGGAAGAGCAGTTCTAGTGGAGCTTTCTTTCTTGGAAAGAAACTAGCTTCATGGATCAACAAAAAAAAGTCATGCATTTCTTTATCTACCGCAGAAGCTAAATATGTTGTAGCAGCAACTAATTGCACTCAAGTCTTGTGGATGAAGAAAATCTTGTAGGATATCAAGGTAAATTGTAGTGAACCGGTAGTTATCTATTGTGATAACTCTGCAGCTATTGACATGTTTAAAAATCTGGTATTTCATTCTAAGACTAAGCATATATAAATAAATTATAACTTTCAGAAGGACAAGGTAGAAGGGAAGGAAGTCAAATTGGTTTATGTGAACACTAAAGAACAAATTACATATATATTCACTAAACCATTGTCTAAAGAATCATTTCAGTATTTGAGAGATAGGTTAGGGGTTTCTGCCCCTCCGGCTGAGACTTGATTGATAGATTTTGTCATGAGTCTGACTTATTATCAGAGATATTATTCATTTTGGCACTGATGAGTGGTGTTACTACTCAGGGGGAGTAGTCAGCCTTGAAGATTCAGAGGTTTATATTTTTTCTTTGATATTTTTGTCAGATTTGTGGCATTGATGTCAAAGGGGGAGAGATAGTGATGTGAAAAATAAATTCAGAACCTTACAGAGATATCATTCACAAGGGGATAATTATTGATATTCATGAGATTGTTGGTTGTCTTCCATAGGGGGAGACTTGTTTGGCATTTCTTGGTAGTTAGATTTTTTTCACATCTAGTGTTTCTATCAATGCCAAAGGGGGAGATTGTTGGCATTACATATGAATTGATCATGTGTTGCATTGATGTTTTGTCATTGATGTCAACACTAGCTGTTGTGGTTGGTTACCGGTAGAAGATATGGTGTTATCGACAAAAGATACTATCTATTGGACACTTTCAACATGTTTGCATCAATAGAGTATGTTTGGTTTTATGTGTTATATGCTCCTTGAGCATGTTTTGGTCGGTATTGACTTAGTAATCAGATGCTATCATACACTCTTACCGGCATTGGTTTAAGGTTTAACCAACAAAGCTTTCAATGAGAAATATTGATAGGATGCATATGTGGTGTTGGTATGACTTCTAGATGGATTTCAAGATGCTGAAGATGTTCTTTATTCGTGCTTCAACTACTTGAAGACATTTCTTTGGCATGGTGGACCTAGAATAGGTCCGGTACCTATCTAGGTTATGGACTGTTATCATGTTAATGTGTTCTCTACACATTATTGGGATGTTTCGAGATGTTCTATGGATTGGTTATTGTTGTTATGGTCTTAAGCCAAAATAGCATATCATTGTAATATGGATTTATGTAATGATCTTATTGTAATATCTTCTAGGTGGCTGACCTAATTGGTTTAGGCCTTAGGGTTGGTATAAAATGATGTAAGATCTCATTGCAATAAAATGTTTCGTGGTATTGAAATGGAATATCATATGCGAAGGAGTTTTGGTTGATCATAGATGATCGAATTGGGATTAAGGAAGAGGTCAAAGGCCTTCGATATTGAGCTTAACTAAGACTCTAATCAGGCATGGTAGATGCTATCTTTGGCAGTTCATTATTCTGGAATATTATCCATTTATCTTGAGATGGTTGTTGCCTCTTTGTAGTTAGTGAGACTCTTTTGTAATGAGCAGTATGTTCTAGGAAGTGTGCCTTCCTGCATGTGCAAGCCCCTCATTGTATCACATACTTTTTGCAGAAGTATCATCTGATTGTGGGTAGGCTTCCCACCATGGTTTTTCTATTTTCGATTTTTCCACGTGCAAATCACGGTGTTATGTGGTATGGTTGCATTGTGTTGATTATCTATTTCATTGTTAATTTTTATTGCTTACCACTATCTGTTTCTGCTTTACTGGTACTTAATCTAGTTAAAGGTTATTAGGTGGATTTAATGATATAATCTATCAACAACCGATTCACCCCCCCCTCTCAGTCGTTCACCAGTTATCCTAACAATTGATATCAGAGCTTTGGTCCTCTTTTGTAGAAGCTTAACTGCTTGAGGTATATCCTATGGTAGATAACACTTCAAATCCACTAGTAACTATTTACAGAAGAGAAATCCCTAAGCTTGATGAAACAAATTATGGGATATGGAAAATTTGAATGGAGACTCATCTTAGGTGTCTTGGCAAGGATATTTGGGAGATCACTGAGAAAGGATACACACCTTTTGATCTGACATCTAGCAATCCTGCTCCTGCAAACTTGGATAAGAATATTTAAAATTATTACAGAGCTAGAGAATCCCTCTTGTGTGCACTTACTGATTACCAGATCATGGGATTGATTGATAAATCATTAGCAAAGGTTATGTGGGATGAATTAAAAATTCTGAATGAAGGTGGTCCTACTGTCAAAATTGCTAAACTTGATGGTTACTAGGTAAGATATGAAAACTTGAAGATGGAAGATAATGAAAGAATTGTTGTGTTTATGGAAAGAGTAAATGAGATTGCTATGGGAGTTCAATGTTGTGGATGATTTTTGAGTGAAGATGAAATAGTTTCCAAAGTCTTGAGAGCCCTTCCACTGGCTTGCAAGATGAAGGCAACTGCAATTAATGAGTTGAGGACAATGGTTAACTCTTCAGTTAATAGACATATTCTGATTGGGAAATTATCTACTTTTGAGCTTGAAGAATTTGGATCTTTTGGAGCTATAAAGTTTGAACCTTCTTTTCATGCATCATCATCAACATCTACCGAAAAAAGTGATTGGAAAGTCTTATATGCAAAATAATTATAAGATATGAGGAAAGAAGAAGAATTTGAGCAACTTGAAGCCTTATTCACTAGGAGAGTACCTAAAGGTCTGACAGGAAGTAAGTATTAAAGAAAAGCACATTTTAAATGTTTTGCATGTAATAAGATTGGTCATTTTGCATCTAGATGTCCTGAAAGGAATGCAAGATTTGAGGAAAGATTTAAGAAATCATTTAAGCCTAACTAGGACAAATATAGATTCAAGAAAAGTAAATAATGCTACATAGCAGATGAGGAATTAGTAAGTGATGACTTTGGAGATGAACCAGCAGAAGACTCTGCTAGTGGATCTGGCAATGGAAAAGAATGGGTGTTCTATGCTTTAAAGGAAGATGAACTGGAACCGACTATCATGAATGAAGAAAAGGCCCTAGCAGCAAAAGTTGAAGATAAGGATGAATTGGTAATTGATAGTGGATACTCACATCATATGACTGGTGAAAAGAGAAAAATTTTGTCTCTGCAAGAATACAATTGTGATCGAGTCAGATTTGGAGATGACAAAGAATGTATGATCAAAGGTAGAGGTATTATATCTATGGATGGTAAGAATAATACTGATAATGTCTATTATGTAGAAAGTTTAAAGCATAATCTTTTGAGTGTTGGTCAATTGGTGGACAAGGGTTTCCAACTTCAGTTTAAAGATAGAAAATGAAAATTCATTAACAAGACTGGTTTGGAGATTTTAACTAGTACTTAGACTGGAGGTAATATCTTTCACTTGAACACTGGTAATAAGACATGTTTGATTGCTCATATTGATGAGAGTTGGTTATGGCATAAGAGGTTGTGTCATGTCAATTTTGATTGTATTGTTAAGATCAGTTCAACTAAGTCACTTAGAGATATACCTAAGATTATGAAGCCTCATAATTTGATATGTAAGGAATGTCAATTAGGAAAGCAACTTAGAACTTATTTTAAGAGCATACATGATAAATCTAATGATGTACTTGATTTGATTCACACTGACTTATGTGGTCCAACAAGGACTAGAAGCTTTCAAGGTGATAGGTATTTCATGCTGATTATTGATGACTATTCTAGGATGATGTGGGTGAATTTTCTAAGGGAGAAGTCTGAAGCCTTTGAGAAATTCAAGATCTTTAAAGCAAAGGTTGAAACAGAAATTGGATTGAAAATCAAATGTCTAAGATAAGATCAAGGCGGTGAGTTCACTTCTCATGAATTTTATAGTTACTGTAAGATAAATGGAATTAGGAGACAGTTATCTGCACCTCGGACTCCTTAGCAAAATGGAGTAGTGGAAAGAAAAAATAAAACCATTTTTGATGCAACAAGATCTATGATGATGGAAGCCAAATTGCCTCACATCTATTGGAGAGAAGAAGTGAGTACAACAGTCTACACATTCAATAGAGTTCACATCAAAGGTGAAACCAGTAAGACTCCTTATGAATTATGGTTTGGACATACACCTACTGTTAAATATTTCAGAATTTTTAAAAGTAAATGCTATATCAAAAGAGATGCTTCAATTGGAAAGTTTGATCCTGTGTGGGGGAAAAAGTGACACTAAGCAAACATGCCCTAATCTCACTTTCAATCACACATTTGTGGATTATGAAAGAGCCTAGAGGTATCACACAATTGGCCACTTCTTTTTGTGGAAGAGAGCGCCACGGGCTACCTATTAGGATTTCTATTCCTTTGTTGTAATTGAAAGATAAAATGATGCAAGTTCAATTCCCAACCCCAAAGTGCAAGTATGAACTAATAACAAGATTGCAGAATTGAACTTAAACTATGGAAAGCTGTAAACACAAGGACAAGACAAGAATGTAAATGCGTACCTAGCGTTAAAATCTGAGTGAAAATGTTCAAGACGGGGGCGTGGGCGCCACTGTCCTGATTCTACACCTGAAACTGCTCTGGAAACTGCTGTTTTGCAACTTGAAAAGCTGTCTGACAGAAGGACCAGGGCGCCCAGCGCCCCTGTCCCAGGGACCAGGGTGCCCAGTGCCCCTATCCTGGTAGGACCAGGGTGCCCCACGCCCCTGTCCTAGTCTTTTGCTCTAAAACTTGGTGTGAAGTTCTGTCTCGGTCTGCTTCTTCTGGATCTACAACTTGCGGTGTCGTCCGAATTCCGAAACCTGCACTTATATCTGAAAAGGTGTGGTGGGCGGCTATATAGGGTTTTGCCTTAGTCAAACCCCCACTTTGGTGATTTCCACCTCCACGAATAGCCAAGTTGTATTGTAAAAGTAATGTGTGTGCAGACCTTGTGTGTGTGCAAGATCTAAAATGCAAGTAAGCAAACTAGAGCAACCTAGAAAGTAAACCCTAATTGCTTGTAAATGATAATGTAAATGCTCTAAACCAAGATGCAAAGTGATCTAAAGCATGAATAAATGATATATTGAAGCTTATGCAAAGACATGAAAACAACATGAAATCATACCCAACCCCCAAGGGAGGGGTACAAGCCAATCTTCAGTCGGTAATCTCCTATTGTTCTTCAATGTCTTCCAAGCCCTAAATGGATGAATGGAATTGATAAATTCTTGATAGAGGGATGTTGAATGTTGTTGAAGTCTTCAAAGATCTGCTCTTTCGCTGCATAGAAGGCCCTTGAAACCAAAAATCTGGATCCTTTCAAATGAAGAAAGAGAGCTCTTATATATGAAACCCTATGTCTTAATTTCAACTTTTGGCCGACCTAGAGATTGAATATCCCACCAATATCTTGGAGTTAAGATTTATTTTATGATTGGATCATGCTCCTAAAATTTTGAGAAAAATGTCTGGGACCATGTGCACTCCGGGCACCATGGTCCTGACAACTTTTCACCAAATTTTCAGGGTCGTCGGATATGATGATTTTAGAGAGAATCCCGAAGTTACAGCTAATTTCGAGATGTTTTGACCCCCGAAATCAAGCCCCCAAGTTCAAAATAGGACCTAATTAGGGTTTTAAATTAAATGATGTATTGGAAGAATAAAATGAAAGGGGCACACTTTAATGAAAGGGCCCAACTTTATGATATGGGAGATGATAAAATAGAACCCTAGACCTAATTAATTTAATTAATTAAGTGCTAAAGGGGAAATGCAATGCAAAATGCAAAATGCGCCAAGGCGGGTGCTAAACTAGGTGTGAAATTGTACAACCCTAGCAAGTGCATACAATTTACGACGCTACAGATCCTAAATGTGATGAAGGGATATTTCTTGGTTATTCAATTCAAAGCAAAGCATATAGATGTTATAACAAAAGATTACATAAAATTGTGGAGAGTGATAATGTCAAAGTGGATGAGCACTACAAAAATAAATCTATATCATATGACAGAGAATCGACAGTGAAAATGATCATAACTGAACCGACAATGCCTCAATCGGTATAGGAAATTGAGAAAGTTACATCGACACAATCAAAAAATTCAGCTGTGACTAATGATTAGAGCAGTGAACCTAAAGTTCAGAAGACACCAAGGTATGTAAGATTAAATCATTCTAAAGATCAAATGATTGTAGATAGGAACAAGGGAGTTATGACAAGAAGAAGATTGGAAAATGAAGAGGTATGTCTTATTTCTCAAATTGAACTGACATCTGTTATTGAAGCTTGTAAAGATTAACATTGGTTAAAAGATATGGAAGATGAATTAGATCAGATATAGAAGAAATAAACTTGGACTTTAATTCCTCGGCCTAAAAATAAGAATTTTATTGGAACTAAATGGGTTTTTAGCAATAAACTGAATGAGGATGGTCGAGTTGTAATAAACAAGGCTAGATTGGTTTGTAAAGGATATTCTCAAATTGAAGGAATTGATTATGGTGAGACATTTGCACCTGTAGATAGAATTGAAGTTGTTAGATGTTTCTTGTCTATCCACCTTATAAGAACTATAAGGTTTATCAAATAGATGTTAAATGTGCATTTTTGAATGGTGAACTTGAGGAAGAAGTTTACATTGAGCAACCTGATGGATTTTCACTAACAGGTGATATAGATATGGTTTGCAGATTGAAGAAAGTTTTATATGGATTGAAACAAGCTCCTAGAGCTTGGTATGCAAGGTTGGATAAATATCTTTTGAAGCTTGGTTTTACTAAAGGCAATGCTGATAAAAATTTATATTATAAGATCACTGATGATGATATTCTGATTATTGAAGTATTTGTTGATGATATCATTTTTGGAGGAGAAGATAAATTGTGCATGGAATTTGCTAACAATATGAAGAATGAATTTGAAATGTCCATGATTGGTGAGATGAGATTTTTCCTAGGTTTACAAATTACTCAAACTAACAAAGGCATTTTTATCTGTAAAACTAAGTATTTGAGGGAATTGTTGAAGAAGTTTGGTATGGATAATTCAAAACTGGTAAGTACTCCTATGGTGATTGACAAGTGAGAAATTATCTATCAAGGATACTTGTACACTAGTAAAATCTGACAAGGTGTAAGTCTATGATTGGTGGTATGTTATATTTTACTCAGACTAGATTGGATATTATGAATGCAGTTAGTATTGTTTCAAGATATCAAATTAATTCCAAAATCATGAATGTGCAGTAAAGAGGATATTCTGGTATTTGCAAGGAACAACAAAATTTGGTTTATTGAATTCTAAAAATGATGATTTCACTTTATGTGCATATACTAACTCAGATTAGGTAGGAGATACTGATAACAGGAAGCACACTTATGGTGCAACTTTCTTTCTTGGAAAGAAACTAGTTTCATGGATCAAAAAAAAATAGTGATGCATTTCTTTATCTACTGCAGAAGCCGAATATGTTGCAGCAGCAACTAATTGCACTCAAGTCTTGTGGATGAAGCAAATGTTGAAGGATATCAAGGTTGTGAGATTTTGCCAAGATCAAGAGGCAATGGAAAGCACAAATAAGAGAGACAAAATATATGATAGAAATAAACTGTATTCTATCAAGATGAAAATACTAATCAACTAGATCATCAATCGTTACATACAATGAATATGAGCCTACTTATATAGGCGAGGCTATATGGATATGTGAGCATACAAACATGACATGTGGCTGAATAAGAAACAAGGGTAGGTAGGAAATAGGTGTGGGTAGGTAGGAGAAACAATATAATAGTCCACATGAGGTGGATCACCCACTGAATGTGGAGTGTAACAGCAAGATCAACACCATAAAAGGTGGAAATTCTCCTACACACACTATCCCAATGTGGCACAAACACCCAAGTGTCTCATACCCAAACTACTATGAAATGCATGTACCTAAGTAAACTTAAGTAAGGTGTAATAATATCCAAGATGAATAATTATTTACACCAACACCCCCCCTTAAGTGCAACTTAGGGGAATGCACTTAAGTCTACAATGCAACTAAACAATGCAAGATGGGTCCCAACTACGAGGCCATGTTAGGTACCCATGTACAAATGCAAATGCATGAAAACCAATGCAAGGAAATCTCTCACAAAGTGGGGAAAGAGAGAAAAACCCAAGGGGAAAAAACCCTCCCCCAAAAGAGAGATGAAAACTAGATACAAAGAACTCTCATAGAAGTATGTGAAGTACAAAACCCCATGTGAGGAAAAAGTCCCCCCCATATGAGAGAAGAAGAAGAGAGACTAGGAAGGCCCCCCTCAATCTGGAATCTGCACCAATGATAGAGGCTTGAAGATGAATGAAGAAACTACTCCATGAATGTCGAACAACATTCCTCCCCTTAGGAAGAAACAAAACCAAAGGTGGATCCAAAAAGTTTCCCCAACCATGAAGGGAAGATGAAGCAAAAATACTCATGATGAAATGAATCTCTAAAAACTGCTCAAGTGTCCCCATGTCGATGCTGAAAGGTACCCCCTCCAAAAGTGGTAAACTGTGCCACACTGTGTTGGTGGCAATATTGTACATGGAAATAAAACTAGTTAATTAAGTTGTAATTGTGTTGGTTAGTTGGCAACCAAAGGGTGGCAGTTGTGGTGTGATAGTTGGTGCTCGCACCCCCTCGACATCTTTATATACTTCCGAATGTAACTTGTGGACAACAAGAATTATGAATGGAATAATATATGATATATTGCATCTAATATCTATGGCACTATTATTTTGCGTTACATGTTTTATCTGTATGCTTTAAGTTATTTACCTAAGAGGGCAAACATTTGGCACCGTTGTTGGGGATGTACTCAGGAATAGAAGACACGGATGGTGCACTGATGCGATGGGCCTACCCGTCAGTGAGATGAACCCACAAGCCGACGACATGCCCACGGAACAATCGGCGAAGGGGAAATTGAACCCTGTAATAATTCCGGCACAATGTTGAGATAAATTGTGGCTGAAAGGAAAAATACAAAAAAGTTTTTTTTTGTGTACATGGCATGTGCTTGCTATGTACGAAAGTGATTTATGCCCAATGTATTAAATAAAGATAGAAATTAAAAAATAAATAAATAAAAATAGAAACAGACGAGTGGGAGGTCGCGCAGAGGGCCTTGATTCTGGAGCAGCAAGTAGAACGAAGGTATAGGCTAAGGTAGCTTGCTGAGGGATGACCGACCGAGGGGTTTCTCAAAGGAAACCCAGGAGGTGTCACAGAGGCAGAGATAGATGGAGAGAAGTACACTCTCTACACTGTCGTAGGGTTGCTCGAAGGGAACCTAGGACTCACAGAGGGTGCCGAAGGCGAACTCTACAGTTCGCCTAAATACCACCACCGTAGGGTAAGAAGTCGCAAAGAGTTGGTGGAACAAACAAGGTGAAATCTAAACTTGATTGACGCTACCAGAGACCTACTAAAGAATTTGTCCATTGTGGAGGACAACTGGAGGGAGACGACTGAAGGTGACTATACGATCGATGGTGTTGAGGGAGCACAAGGGTACCGTACGAGAGGCAATTTGTTTGGTTCGGGGTCAAAAACCTTCTCCGGAGGACCCACGAGTGGAGGGTTAGGTGCAAGAGGCGGAGGTAGACTAGGTACAAGTACACAAGGCACCAGAGGAGCGAGATCGAGTGGTGGGATGGCCAGTAAATAGAAGTTGTCGAAGTTCAATGGCGAGGGGAAGGAAGATCCCGTCCACCATTGTCAAACGTGTGAAACCATATGGTTAGCGAATGGTGTTACTGACCAAAACAAATGGGTAACACAGTTCCCAACCATGTTATGTGGAGTTGCCATAGATTGGTACTCTGATGTGGACAAGCAAAAAGTGGCCACGTGGGCCAACCTATAGAAGGAATTCATGGAGGAGTTTCGGTTCCTCTGTGATGACAATGAAATTGTAACCGAGATATACAGTACCAAACAAGGTACCAAGGAGATAGTACGGGCATACAACAGGAGGCTGAAGGAATTGCTAGGTAAAATGGAAAGCCAACCAGCAGAGGGATTGAAGAAATGATGGTTCGTTGAAGGATTGAAATCCTCCCTATGAAAAAAGATGAAAATTGTACCCCCGACGTCATATGACGATGCCTATAATAGGGCAATGGACCTAGAGAGTGAATACAAAATGTCAAAGAAGAAGAAAAGTAATAAATATTCATCTGACGATGATGAAGACTCTGACGGGGAAAGCAGCAACAGTGGAGAATCGAGTAAAAAGGTGCACGCTCTCCAAAAGGACATGGAACGAATGCTGAAAGAATTCAAAGCCATGAAGGGAAGTACAAGTAAGATTGAAGAAAATGACATGTGGTGTACTGACTATAGGAGTGACAGACACACAAAGGGGTCCTACCCCAAGAAGGCTTTCTGTGACATTTGTCAGATTGCGGGACATTTGATAGAGGAATGTCCCTACAATATGAAAACTAGGAGCCAACAAGTTCTCTTCATGCAAGAGAAGCCGACCATCGGAACTTTGCAAACCAACATAACGACATCATCTAGAGGTTACCGAGACAACAGATGTGGTGGCGAAAGAAATAGCAACAATAACAATAACAATAACGGAAGCCATATCCAGTATGACACCAAGGGCCAGCCAATTATCCAATATAGGGCCTGTAATTAGTGGGGGAACTTCGCTCGTGATTGCACAAAGGAAGCCACCCCTCAGTACCTCTACCGATGGTGTGGGCCAGGCGACCATGAGGACGCAAATTGCCCACAGGCAGGGGTTAATCTCCTCAACATTGAGAAGACTGGTGAGAAAGAAGTACTGGCAATCACCCACACCTAAATGAAAAAGGCCACTTATCCCGACCCCCGTACGAAGAAGGAGAGATTACGGGAGGCAAAGGCCAATATTGAACATGAGATGATGACCGAACGATGGGACAACGAGGTGGCAAGTACATCATCCCATATGGAAGCAAAAAATAACATCATCAGGAAAGTACTGCAGATTGAAGTACCTATAAGGGTAAAGGACCTTCTAGAAATAATGCCACAGTTAAGAACCGCCATTTTTAGTTCCATACAAACCACTACGCAAGCACCTTTGCAGGCCACACAGGTGGAAGTTCCGGTCAGCCCCTCGGCTGACCCAATATTGTTGGCCTTAAATGGTGGTCACCATCCTACTATAGTAGAGATGGGAATTCTCAGGGCTATCCTCAAAGACACCATCGTGGACGGTGGTTCGGGGTGAATGTACTACCAGAGGATACATGGAAGAAGCTGGGGAAGCCAAAACTATGGCCACCCACGTTGAACTTGGTAGGTGCAGACCAACATGACATCAAGCCACTTGGCACCCTAATGGCCCAGCCGGTCACCATCGACACGCAACCTTTCATACTAGATTTTTTGGTAATCTTGCTCAAGAAGAAGGGGTTTGATGCCATCTTAGGCAAAGGGTGGCTGGTTACAGCAAAGGTGAACCACGACTAGAAAAAGAACACCCTTTCTATGGAGAAAGGGGGAAAAAGTACACCATTGATCTGAGGACCTAGGTTGTTGATGAGGAACTGGCATCATCTTCAGAATCGGAGGATGAAGGAAAAGGTGACCTGAGGGATGAAGGACGGGGCTACAGGGAGCCCAACGACGAAGGGATTCTCAAACTAGGAGATTGCTCCAAGGATGAGACAGGGTCATTGAACGGGCTCTTCCATTGGCAAATGGAGGATTATGAAATGTTCTAGAGCTACAGGCTCGAAGTAGAGGAACCAAAGAAAGTAACAGAGGAGGCATACCTGCCAGAATACATAGAGTATGGGAAGGGAGACGCCCCAAACCTTAGTGGCGTAGATAATCCAAAGATAAATTATGTCGACAACAATTGGAACTTTGTGATGAAGGCCGCAGCTTTCAAAATCTTTATTATTCTTCTTCTTATGTCATGAAGGAGACCATGGTCGCTATAGAATTTGTGGTTCCAAGTCTTCGAATGGCCATTGAAAATAGATTGGCCACCAACGGGCCCAAATTGAAACCCTACCACGCGAAGCGCGCAGGGGACATGAGAGGCTGGACGGACACCTGAGAGCCCAGAGGGGGACCCGAGAGGATGGAAGGGGACTCGAGAGGTCGAGCAGGTGACTCAAGAGGCACAAGACCACATCAGGAGACTCTCGGATGAGAAAAATTGAGAAGGATGAAGGGCGATCCCAGCGGCATGGGACTTGAGCCGAAGACTCTCGATAATTAGATTATATATTAGAAAACAAAAAATAAAAAAATAAAAAAAAATCATACGGGTCCGTACAATAGTTGACCGTATGGCTACAAAATAAAAAATAAAAAAAAATCATGGGGCCACCGTATGGTGACCACACCGGCGGTGGTCACATCAATGGTGGGTCCACCGAAGGTGGAACGACCGTGCGGTGGTCACACTGATGGTGGGGCCACCGACGATGGATGCCACCATGCGGTGGACACCTGCACGCCACACTTAAAACAAACCCTTGCACCACGCTGCCCCCAAACCCCGCGAGGGGCACTGCCCCTCGACCTCGTTGAGGTGCTTCCCCAGACCCCGCGGGGGCGCTGCCCCTCGACCCTGTTGGGGGCGTTGCCCCTAGACCCGCAATTTATTTTTGAGCTACAGAATACCATGAGAAGTGTTGTGGTTGTCTGTACTATGAGAAAGAAGCTTGCAGCTAAGCATTAGCAGAGAAGCCATAAGCCGTAGAGGGAGATGGATTTGGAGGTTGGGAACAAACAGAGTTTGAGGGAAGGCATTCCAGGTCCGCGCAGTTGTATTACACCAGGGAGTTATTCAGTTCAGTTATTAGCCTTTGGGGAGTGTGATGGAGGATTTGAGGTGTCTCCTAGCCTTTGTGCTAGCGGGTTGTGGCCACCTCCAGGCAAGAATGGTATGCTTTGAGGAACTTGGAGTAGGTCTTGGCTAGACGTGAGGTTGCCTTGGTGGATGCAGAGAGGGCTTGGGAGGAGCTGACCACCAGGTTGGAGGCAGTACTAGTGTGAGATGTAGCTCAGCGTACCTAGAAGTTGGATGCTGAGAGGGCAATGTCGGTGGCTATCGAGGACAAATTGGCTAGGGAGATAATATCATTTGAGTAGCAGTTAGTGGAGGCTGAGACTGAAAAGCATGTTTTGCAGACAAGTTTGGTTTAGGCATAGGAGGATGGTGATGTCGAAGGAAGTAATAATCATGAAATCCACACTTAAGCATCGGATGGTAGCAGCCAAGGGTTTTTAAGCGAGGATGCAGGAGGTGTATAAGTTTCAGGCTCGACTGGCATCAACAGTTCTGTTTAATGTCATTTCTATTTTGTATTAAGTCATCTAGAGATGACTTCTTTTCTTTTGGGGGGGATGATGTTGGCGGCAATATTGTACATGGAAATAAAACTAGCTAATTAAGTTGTAATTGTGTTGGTTAGTTTGCAACTGAGGGGTGGTAGTTGCTATGCGACGGTTGGTGCTTTCACCCCCTCGACATCTTTATATACTTCTGAATGTAACTTGTGGACAACGAGAATTATGAATGGAATAATATCTGATATATTGCATCTAATATCTATGGTATTATTATTTTGCATTACGTGTTTTATCTGTATGCTTTAAGTTATTTACCCGAGAGGGCAAACACACTGCTGAAAAAGGCACTCCAAGATCTAGTGGAGATGAAAGTAGAGCAATATCCAATGACTCATATGTCTCCTCAAAAGATAAAGAGACCTCCTCTAATTGTTGTACAAAAGTATCCACAATTATGTCATTCTCTAAAGATTGATCATGTAGAGAATTCACAAGAGGGTCAGAGTGATCCCTCACAACAATCAAAGAAGGATCATCTTCATCAAAGAGAAGATGAATGTCATCAATGGTGTCTCCCAAATCTGCAATGTAGGAGTTCACAAACAAACCTGGAATGTCTGTCAAGTAGGCATCCCAATCAACTGAAGCTAGAAGACATGTAATATCTTATTCCACTGAATCATAACAAGGCAATATTGTCACCCTAGCTGCATCATCAAGTGCAATAGGTGGTGTGATATCAATAGAAGGAGATGAAATGCAAGGCTCAAGAATGGGGTCACATGTGAGAATCCCCAAGTTCAAATGCCCAAAGTTCTCCTCAAAATCTGAATCATCAACATAGGAAGAACCAACCTTGTCAATAGGACCAAAATCTGAAAAAGAGTACAACCGAGATGCATGATCAATCACCCCAGTCACAATGATAGCTCCACTCTCTAAGTCTCTAATGATAACTGAATCAGGTGTGAACTCCATAGTTTTCCTAGTTGCCCCATGTGTGATTTGATAGATGGAAAGAAGATTATTTGTCAAGTGGGGTACATACGACACATCATTGAAGGAGTTATCCCCAATGGCAATAGATCCTTTCCCAATCACATCAATGTATGTATGATTGCCCATCAAAACCTGCGGCATGTGGCAAGGCTCAAATTCTAGAAAACATAGACTATGAAGATGCCATATGATGAGAAGCCCCTGAATCTAGAAGCCATCTCCCTGAATCATGACTTGTAGTAGCACAAAGAGCTTGTCCCTTTCCTTTATCTGTCCCAAAAGAGTGATCCTTTCCTTTATCCTTAGAAGAAGAAGCCGATGTAGACATTCTAGAAGGTAGGTCAATTCTATTCTTCTCAGGAAGATTCTTCAACTCATCCATATCCTTCTTATAACAATGATGTTCATCATGTCTTGACTTCTTGCAATATCCACAAAAAAAATTATCCTTATTTGATTTCCTCTTAGGTGAGAATGGTGTATTACCTTATTGTAGAGAGGAAGATTGTGCTCCATCTTGTTGTGGTTTTGATTACATTGATTCCCTTTGTTAGCCACCAAAGCTTCTGACTTTGAATATTTGAGAATCCCCATCATGGTCAACTTAGATTGCTCAAGTATCAACATCTCCATGAATGAATCAAATGAGGGAGAAGTGTATGAGGAACCTTGAGCTAACCTATGGGTGTGAAAGCTAGATACAAAGGCTGCATACTCTGAAGGAAGCTTGTCCAACAAGTTATAAACCAATTGAGAATCCTTTTTGTCAATTCCACAATCTTTTAGCTTTGCTCTTAGCTCAGTTGCTTTTGCGACATAATCTTGGATTGTATCAAAATCCTTGGGATCCAAAGTTGTGAGTTCACTATCAAGCTTGTAACCCTTAATCTCATCAACTTGACCATACAATTTCTTAAAAATATCCCAAGCCTCTCTAATGATTGTACACTTATCAATGTGAAAAATGAGGTCATCTGATACATACTTTCTAAGAGTTCCAAGTGCCATAGCATTCTTAGTAAGCCATTCAATTTGAGTATTAGGATCAACCTTAGGATCAGGTGGTGTTGTAATAGTTTCATTTACATAATGAATGAGTCCTTTTTCCATTAGTTTACTCCATTCCTTAATTTTCCATGATGCATAATTATGAGGAGTTAAAAGTGGAAATTTAGGAGAACCCATAGCACCAAAATGAAAAAACACAAGATAGAGGCACAATCAGACAAGACACCCCCCCAAAATACTCAATCAAGAAATCCCCCCAAAATGGTGATTTTGGCACTTTATACTTAGTGCGTATACAATGGGCCACTTGCAAAACAAGGCAAAGTGGAATTCTGATTTCAATTTACAACTTCTCAAAATGAGATCTAAGAGACTTCAAGAAATACTACTAGTGATCTAAACTGAGATCCAAGCAAAATGCAAGTACCGAATATGCCAAAAATGGTCAAATACTTAAAGTACAATTTCTATTCAAAATCACTACAAATAGATGGTAGATTATGAAAGTAGATGAAAAAATATGCACTTTCAAAATAAACGGCACCTGAAAAAAAGTCCATATGAGCCCAAACAAAGCATCCAAAGTTGTAAAAATCAGGATTTCATGATTTCCGAAAAACCTGTATCCAAAAATCAAAAAACTCCTGCACTACTATACAGATCATGAAATTCTACTCCAAAACAAAAAAAATTGCTCAAAAAAACAAGTTCGGATGAGTGAGATATTGCTATTTGAATATTTGCCTGCAAAATTATAATTTCTAGAAAATTTCCGCCGCAGTGTCAAACTTCAAATGCCTCTAGATTTGGCCTCCGAAGTCTGATTTGGATGAAACAAAAGGCAAAACTGACTTTCTTGGACCTCCTCAATCCAATGATGACCTCAGATTTGACCCATCAAGCTTCAATAATAACCTGTAATAGAAAACTCCAAAATACACAACCCCAAATAGCATCAAATTTCTATCAATTTGCAAACCAATGACACTCTAATGGCTCTGATACCATGTGAGATTTTGCCAAGATCAAGAGGCAATGGAAAGAACAAATAAGAGAGACAAAATATATGATATAAATAAACTATATTCTATCAAGATGAAAATACTGATAAACTAGATCATCAATCGTTACATACAATGAATATGAGCCTGCTTATATAGGCAAGGCTATATGGATATGTGAGCACACAAACATGACATATGGCTCAATAAGAAACAAGGGTAGATAGGAAATAGGTGTGGGTAGGTAGGAGAAATAATATAATAGTCTACATGAGGTGGATCACCCACTGAATGTGGAGTGTAACAACAAGATCAACACCATAAAAGGTGGAAATTATCCTACACACACTATCCCAATGTGGCTCAAACACCCAAGTGTCTCATGCCCAAACTACTATGAAATGCATGTACCTAAGTAAACTCAAGTAAGGTGTAATAGTATCCAAGATGAATAATTATTTACACCAACAAAGGTAAATTGTAGTGAATCGATAGTTATCTATTGTGATAACTCTGCAGCTATTGACATGCCTAAGAATCTATTATTTCACTCTAAGACTAAGCATATATCAATAAAGTATAACTTTCTAAAGGACAATGTAGAAGGAAAGGAAGTCAAATTGGTTTATGTGAACACTAAAGAATAGATTGTAGATATATTCACTAAACCATTCTCTAAAGAATCATTTGAGTATTTGAGAGATAGGTTAGGGGTTTTTGCCCCTCCGGCTGAGACTTGATTGATATAGTTTGTCATCAGTCTGACATGCATTATCAGAGATATTATTTATTTTGGCACTAATGAGTGGTCGTACTACTTAGGGGGAGTAGTCAGCCTTGAATATTCAGAGGTTTATATTTTTGCTTTGATATTTTTGTCAGATTTCTGGCATTGATGTCAAAGGGGGAGAGATAGTGATGTGAAAAATAAATTTAGAACCTTACAGAGATAGCATTCATAGGGGGATAATTATTGATGTTTAGGAGATTGTTGGTTGTCTTCCATAGGGGGAGACTTGTTTGGCATTTCTTGGTACTTAGAATTTTTTCACATCTAGTGTTTCCATCAATGCCAAAGGGGGAGATTGTTGGCATTATGGATGAATTGATCGTGTGTTGCATTGATGTTCTGTCATTGATGTCAAGACTAGCTGTTATGGTTGGTTACCCATAGAAGATCTAGTGTTACCGATAGAAGATACTATCTATTGGACACTTCTGGCATGTTTGGATCAATACAGTATGTATGGTTTTATGTGTTTTAAATGCTCCTCGATCATGTTTTGTTCATTTGGTATTGACTTAGTAATCAGATGCTATCATACACTCTTACCGACATTGGTTTAAGGTTTAACGGACAGAGCTTTCAGTGAGAAATCTTGATAGGATGCATAAGTGGTGTCGGTGTGGCTTCTAGATGGATTTTAGGATGTTGAAGATGTTCTTTATTCATGCTTCAACTACTTGAAGACATTGCTTTGGTGTGGTAGACCCAGAATAGGTCCAGTACTTATCTAGGTTATGGACCAATATCATGTTAACGTGTACTCTACACATTACTGGGATGTTTCAGGATGTTCTATGGATTGGTTATTGTTGCTATGGTCTTAAGCCAACATACCATATCACTGTAATATGGATTTATGTAATGATCTTATTGTAATATCTTCTAGGTGGCCGACCTAATTGGTTTAGGCCTTAGGGTTGGTATAAAATGATGTAAGATCTCATTGTAATAAAATGTTTCGTGGTCTTGAAATGCAATATCATATGTGAAGGAGATTTGGTCGATCATAGATGATCGAATTGGGATTAAGGAAGAGATCAAAGGACTCTGGTATTGAGCTTAACTAGGACTGTAATCAAGCATGGTAGATGCTATCTCTGGCAGTTCATTATTCTAGATTATTGTCCATTTATCTTGAGATTGTTGCATGTGCAGGCCCCTCATTGTATCACATACTTTTTGCAAAAGTATCATTTGACTATGGGTAGGCTTCCCACCGTGGTTTTTCCCTTTCTGGGTTTTCCATTTACAAATCATGCTGTTATGTGGTATGGTTGCATTGTGTTGATTATATGTTTCATTGTTAAGTTTTATTGCTTACCAGTATCTGTTTTTGCTTTATCGGTACTTAATCTGGTTAAAGGTTATTAAGTGGATTTAATGATATAATCTATCAACACCTAATTCACCCCCCTCTCAGTTGTTTACTAGTTATCCTAACACAAGGTTGCTACATGGAAAAGAGAGGGGAGTAAGTCTCTTATATAGAGAACAACCTAAAAATGGAGGGATAGGATTAAGAGGTGGGATAAAAAATGACTAGCTAAGATTGAAGGGTAGGTAGATGAAATAATAAAATAAAGGTAGTGGTTAAGATAAATGAGGGAAAAAACTAAATAAAATAATAAAATAAATTAAAGAACTTATTTAATTAATAGACAGGGGGCACATAAAGAAAATAATTAAAATATTTAAATAAAATTTTTTATTTAAATTAGGATAGAAAAAAAATTTAATTTATAGAAGAAATGAGATAATTAAATAAATTAAAATATTTATTTAAATAGGCTAGGACAATGTTAGGTGTCTACATTTTGCCCCTCTTTGAGACAATGTAGTTTATTGTGTTGTTTTAAATAAAATAGAACAACTGATACAAAATTTTTGTCATAGTACGTAGGTGGTATGCTCCCTCAAGAGATTGGATGAAAAATAAAAAGTAAAGGCAAGACAATCTCTTGACAAGAGAGAGGATATGCTAGACATGAAAAGGCAAAGACAAGATAGATGGGAAAAAAACAAACCAACAATAAGTCACTGGGACCATTGGACCAGAGAGGAGTAACACAAAAAATGAGGGTTGCAACTCCTATAAATAGGAGCTTTGGGGAAGGATCTCCAAAGAAAATTAATTCACATTTGGTATGGGCACATGCTTGACAAAAATGATATATTATTAGGGCTAGAGAAACAAGTGTAATAGAAAAATGTGCGTGATGTTATAGATGAAAATTAGGGTGTCATAACTTATTCTTTGTAAACTAGGAATTGACCTAACTTTCACATGCATTACATTAAAAGAGAGATAAACACAACAAATCCAACCTCAATTCTATGAGGAAGAGGGTTGAATATTTTGATTAATATGAAAAAAAAATTTTAAGGACTCGAAACCTTTAACAAAGGAGCAAAAGAAAGTTCAGCAGTGAAACACAAGTCCAACAATTAAACAACATACAAAAGACTGGCAAGAAGACCAGTAAACCAAACGGACAACAAAAGAAAGGAACAACAAAGTGAATAAAACCAGATTAAAGGCCTAGATAGATAACAACAACTATAGAGACTTAAGAAGATCAGCCGCCTTAATGACCAGTAGGTCATATTTTGCCGAAGCAGCTTTGAGCTCTTCAATTTCCTTGTTTGGCTTTTTCTCCTTCTTCTTGCCTCTGGTCCTCATTCTTGGTCCTTGCACATCTCCCATACCTTCCATGTCAGGTTCCAGCTCCAGGGATTCCTTCTCATTCTCCAGCTTGTTGATAAGAAATTTGGTATTTTTAGTCGAGGCCTTCAGAATGTTATGGCTCTATTCAGCTATGATTCTGAGGTAGGTTTCAATTTTGTTGAGTTTTTTGACAGTGTCTGCCATTCTCTGTTTCGTAGCATTATCATTGGTTTTTATCTCTTCCAAGTCCTTCTCCACTTGCTCAAACCTTGGGTTGAAGGCATCCCTAATCTCTGCATCTCTGGCAATAGTTTTACCCAAATCATCAACATATTTAGCCATGGATTTACCTTCACCAATGTTGATTGTCTCCAGAATTTGAACCCTATGGCTCAACTTCTTATTATCCTCCATAGCTTTCTTGTGACTGTTAATGAGCCAGTCGAAGGTGTCCACAAACCCTTTCAAACCCTCAATAGGAGGATTTGAAGGGGGGGATTTCTCACCAGCCTTGGCCTATTCTTTATTGGCACCAATGTTCTGTTTGACATTTCCAGCATCACTTTGATTGCAGCCTTCCCTCGTAATATCCTCCTCCACTTTTTGGTCAATGTTAGGATCCTTCCTCTGCACTTTGTCCTTCAACTCCAACTTAGAATTGCCCTTCCTTTTCTGATTTTTTCTTTTTCGAATGGAGGTTTTAGTTTTCTTTTTCTGAGGGGACAAAGATTCATCCTTTTTAGAGTCCTCACAGACCTCCTCCTCCAAGGAGGAGTGAATCTAGAAGACCTTCTCTTTTCTTTTTTTCTTGCCCTTAGAAGAGGATGACTTAATCCTCACCTATTTTCTTTTCTTACCAAGTTCAGCTTTAGAGTCTTCCAGACTCTCCTTTGTTTCACTTTTTGAATCACTTTCAAATTCATCACCCATAGAAAAATAAAATTCCGACCCTTCCTCCTCAGAATTAGAGATAGAAAGTTGGGGGTGGGCAATTTGATGAGCTTTTAAATGGTCATAGATGAAAACCATATATCCTTGGTGCATGGTTGTATCTCCCTTAGGGTTCTCTCTATGGGCTTTAATAGTAGCATTCATTGAACAAGTTAGGAAATAGGGTATGTTAACTTTATCATCATACCTAAAATGGTTGAGAAACACAAAATAATAGCCATAAACTTTGGTGAATCTATCATCCAAGGTAATATATCACATAATGGAAAATAGAACCTCCCTCCAAGGCTTAGCAAAATCCTTGGGAGGGTAGTAGGTCTTGCTAAGCTTAACTAGGCACTTCTTCTCCTTAGTAGTTTTAGGGTATCACTTGATGGCCTCCTTGCTAAGCTTTCTATCCCTATAGAAATTACTTCCGTCCCTATGGAGACCCATCACCTAAGCAATGAGGTCTTCATCAATGGGGATAGTTTGATCTCCCATATTTAGGGTGAAGGAAGATGGTTGAATTTTGATTGGAGTCCTATTCCCCTTTTGTTTGAGTTGAAATTGGGTTTGAATTGTATAGTTGTCTCTAAGGATAATAATAAGAAATTTGAGTGAAATAATGAAACTAAAATATTGTAGGATGTCAAACAAAGTTGTAAAGTGAGATTTAGAAATTAGAAGAGGATCAAAACCTACACCTAAAAATTAGGAGTAAAGTGTCAGGATTGGGTAGGTAGGTCCCCTTTGTCCTATAACTACAAACATAGGCAAGTTGGGTCTTTCTAAGAATGGAAAGACACACTAGATCCACTGGTGAAATATCCAAAAAAATTCCCAAGACCAAGGTGAAATTTCACCTTGGTCCTTTGTGAGCACCCTTGTCCCTCTATAGTGATGATATGATGAAATAATAATGATCTAGTCAACTACTGAGAGGGGAAGGAGTGAATTAGTAGATAGAAAATATACTAAACTTTCACCAAACTAAACTCAAACTCAGAAATAACTTACAAAACTTAATCGGTTTAGTCTCTGTATCTAAAACTGCAACTGCACTGTCAAGCTTTACTGGTTGACCAAAATATCAATGATATAGTGTAATAGATATGAAACTCAAATACCATTTAACCAAAACATCAAACCAGCTTACTAACATCAATAATAGCTCATTTTAGATCACTTTTGATCATCTAAACATGTCTAAGTGGATTTATCAGTTATTCATATTAACCATATAAAAAACATACTCATAAAATCATTCACCACTTGAAATAATGATTTTTCACATGGAAACCCAAATGGGAAAAACCACGGTGGGGATGAATACCCACAAGTATTCTGAAGTTCGCCCTGTTAGGAGCCAAGCCTTGTTAGAAGCTTTACAAAAATGTCCTGTTAAGAATAGATTTGGTTAAGGACCACCCTGTTAAGGGATTGACTACAATACCTTGTTAAAGGCAATACCTTGTTAGAGGTAACCTTGGTGGAGGATTTTAAATCCAACCTAATGGATCACCTGGTTAGAGGATTTGAACAAGAAGCCTGTTAAATCTTACCCAATTAGGGGATTTAAACTGTTGTAATGGTTAGAGAACAACAAGGTCTTTGGTGATCTGGTAATAGCACTGCTCTGCTTAATTAGATCCTTTTATGCTCCTATCTTCCTTCACAACAATCTATAGATACACCTTCTGGTTCAGCAACAACAAATCACACTTAACCAAATTTTCCAACACAATTTACAAACAACTCATCGACCTTAAATGCAAATACAATAGGTCGGTAACACAACACAAAACCTACGATCTCATAGAGATTACATACATATCGGTTCAATCTAAACCATTAGAATACATAGCAATCAGCTCCACATTGTTCAAGACAACTTTGACTGCTCCTGGCTCACTCCTTAATCACCACACATTGGATCTTGTAACTCATCACACGTTTGTCACTCCATAATAAGCAATTGATTATTCCCAAGATAAACAATTATCTCTATGCGCCAAATCCACTTTGAAACTCATCACGTGCAATATGCATGCATGGCATCTTCATCTCTACTCATCATTCAATCATAGATCAACACAACTGATTCTCCAAGCTCCATCAGTTAGGGTTCTTCATATCAATAGGTTTGGGTTACTAGTTGATCTCTTTGCTTCAATAGTAATATTGGTTTCCATCACTACTTCACTACCGGTTGCTATACTGCATCACTACTGGTTACAATACATCTTCATTACTAGTTGCTATTGACATCAATGAAAACACTATACTTCATCAATGCAATCTTCATGCAACGCCAATATTCTCCCCCTTTGGCATTGATGGCAATACAGTGATGATTGAGAGTAAAGAATATACATAGAATAGGAATCTTGGTTTACATTTACACATATACTCTCCTTGAACTGTATCTCCATGTCTTCAGCTACTAACTGGCTATCAATCGTATAGAGTTCTTCTCCCACTTTTACAACAATACAAAAGTGAAGGTAAATGATACAGTTTCATACTTTTGCAACTAGTTGCTCCCCCTGTGAAGTAGCGCCACTCTACACCAATCATTCTTCAAGATTTTTAATAGGCTCTGGGACTGATGTCTTCCTTATCTACTTAATTAACTTCATGTAGGGGTACAACCCCTAACTTACCTCTAAGATACTCAAATGTAGCCTTAGGTAGAGGTTTAGTAAAGACATATGCTAGCTATTGTTTTGAAGAAACATGCTCCAGTGACACATCTTTACTTTGCACTTTCTCTCTCAAAAAATGATACTTCAACTCAATATGCTTTGTTCTAGCATGCAACACCTGGTTCTTTGAAATTTTTATAGAAGTTATGTTATCACAAAAAATTCTTACTGGTTCTGATATCTTCAACTTGAAACCTTCCAAAATGTGTTTCATTCAGATTGATTGTTTACAATCCATGTATGATGCAACATATTTAGCTTCTATGGTTGATTGGAAGATACAACTCTATTTCCTATTGCTCCAAGACACTAGTCTGCCTCCAAGAAAAAATGCTCCTCTAGTTGTACTCTTCCTACCATCAACATTTCCTTCCCAGTCTGCATTTATATAGAGCTCAATTCAAAGTCTCCTGCATACGGATACCATAATCCATAATCAATTGTACCTTTCAAATATCTGAAAATTCTTTTAGTTGTGACCATGTGTGTCTCCTTCATAATTTTCTTAAATCTGACAACCAATCCAACTGCATGAGCAATATCTGGTTTGCTGTGAACAACATAATGTATTTTCCCTATCATAGACCTATACACTTTTTCATCAACTGATGCAGAATCATCTTCCTTGGACAATTTACAGCCTGTAACCATTGGTGTTCCAACTAGTTTATAGTCTCCCATTCTAAAAGTCTTCAACACTTCTTTCACATACTTGGACTGTGTGATAAAAATTCTTTCCTTCATCTGCTGAATTTGCAAACCTATAAAGAATTTTATCTCTCCTACTAGAGACATCTCAAATTCACTTTTCATCTCATTAGAAAAGTCATCACACATGTCATCATTACCTCCAAAAATGATATCATCCACAAATACCTCACTAACCAATATCACATCTCCTTCTGTCTTGAGATATATGTTATTGCCTTCACTGGTTCTATGAAATTCTATCTTCACTAAGTGAGAGTGCAATCTTTCATACCATGCCCTAGGTGCTTGCTTCAAACCATATAGTGCCTTGTGTAATTTGCACACCATATCCTTTGCTTCAGTCAATGCATAACCATTTGGTTGTTCAATGTAGACTTCCTCTTCCAATATTCCATTTAGAAATGTTGACTTCACATCCATCTAATATACCTTGAATCCTATATATGCTACAAATGCAAGTAGAGTCCTTACTCCTTCCAATCTTGCATCTGGTGCAAATGTCTCACCATATTCTTCACCTTCTTCTTGTGCATAACTTTTTCATACCAGTCTGGCTTTATTTTTGAATACCTATTTAGTACCTATTACATTCTTCTTCCTCCTTCTCCTTACTGGTTTCTCTTTAATCTTCAGGAAACTCATCTACTTGGACATTAACACTTTCAATGATCTTCTTAGTCAGGTTGTTGTAACACTTGTAAGCTTTGCTCTTGGTTGAGCAACCAAGAAATATGCCTTCATCACTCTTAGCATCAAACTTACCAATATAATCACCTCTTTTGATAAAACATCTGCTACCAAAAATATTAAAGTAACTGACATTAGGTGATCTACCATACCAGTATTCATCCTTAAACATTTTCATCTACAAAACATTTTCATTTTCAACTAAGGCAAGTTTAAGGCATTCTTAAGCACCTAGCTTTCTTCCACTTTCATTTTCAACTAAGGCTCTGAATGCCTTAAACTTGCTAAAATCTTTTGTTTTGTCCTTCAAGAATGTGACCCACATCATCCTTGAGCAATCATCAGTAAAGATCATGAAATACTAATCATCTTGGATACTCCTAGTCCTCATTAGTCCACAAAGGTTGGTATGAGCCAAATCTAGCAAATGTTCAACAAAGAAAGATTTACCCTTGAAGGTTGATGTTGTCATCTTTCCTAACTGACATTCCTTGAACAAAGCATTCACCGATTTTTCCAACTATAGCAAACCTCTTACTGATTTGGACTTACTGACTCTTACAATGTTATCAAAGTTTATATGACAAAATATTCAATGCCAAAGCCAACTATCATATACTTTGGCAATTAAGAAACTATTGACTCTGGAATTTAGGTGAAACAAGTTGCCTTTTGTCTATTTCCCAGTTGCAATCCATTCACCTTTACTTCCATAAATCTTGCACATTCCATTCTTGAATTCTAGTGGGTAACCTGTGTCATTGATTTAAGCAATACTCAAAAGATTGTGTTTCAATCCTTTAATCTAGTAGACATCATTTACACTTCTCTTACCATTTAGAGAGATGGATCCCTTTCCTTTCACCATGCAGGATGAGTCATTCCCAAATCTCACAACACCTCCATCAAATTCCTTCAAAGTAAGAAACTTACTTCGATCACCAGTCATGTGGTGTGAGCAACCACTATCTATCATCCAAACATCATAACTATCAATGTGAGAGACTAATACCTTCTGATATGATATCTCTTCTTTAATGACAACAAAGACAATTTCCTCATCTAGATCTTCCTCAGATTCTTCATTTGTAATTCCTCTATGTATTGCAATGAGACAATTTCTTTTACCTTTTACTTTATACTTCCTATACTTCTCATGTTTTTCCTCATTATCTCCATTTGGATAGTTAGCAACAATATGTCCAATCCAGTTACATGAAAAACACTTCAATGGTAATTTACCTCTGTATTTAACAGTACCTCTGGGTAACCGCTTGGCCAAAAATGCTTCAAGATCAATTAGACCATCTTCATCATCTACCTCTCTACTGTATCTAAATTCATGATTGTAGCTCACTTCTCTGCTTTTCCTTACCAGTGGGGTTGAGATTGAGGCTCTAAATGTAGATTCTGATCTCTGAACACTTCGATCATAACTATATAATTAAAAAGAAGCTAGTTTACCAATGATAGAGTCAAGAGTTACCTTTGTCTTATCAATAGATTTGAGTTCTTGAATGGCCGCAACATGGATAATATAGACCAGTAGAAGGTTTCTCAACACCTTGCTAACCACAGTGGTACCCTCCATTGTACCTCCAACACTCTTGATTTCACCGACTATCTCTTTGATTCTCTTATCATATTGTTGAATATTTTCACCTTCAGTCATCCGCATATAATCAAATTTTCCTCTCAGACTCTCTTCCTTGGCAATCTTAACATGCTCATCACCGCTATAGATCTCTTCTAGTTTCTTCCATAATTCATATGCAATCTCCAATCCATGAACATCAACATATTCTAAATCAGATAAGGAACTGATGATGGCCTCTAATGTTTGATTATTCTCCTATTGATCCTTCTTTTGATCATCTGTCAAAATCCCACTAGGCAAGTTATATTTAGTAACAACATGTTCCTAGTACTGGCTTTCTAAACTTTTGATATAGATTTTCATCCTATCACTCCAGATTCTGTATTTTTCTCTATTGAACTTCGGACCTTCTTTCTTCATCATGTTCTACTAGATCTTTTCCTCAATCTATTAGGCTTAAACATAAGAGGACTTGGACAACTTTGATACCAATTGATAATATGATGAAACAATAATGATCTGGTCAACTATTGAGAAGGGGGGGGGTGAATCTGTAGATAGAAAATATACTAAACTTGTTAGAATCAATGACAGTCCCAAAGAAACTAAGAGGGGGGCGCGAATCAGTGTCTAACTGGTGTGTAGAATATTTAAACTTATTAAGAACTTTGTATCCCAAAATAATGTACCGGTAAATAAGAATTAATGCAACAAATAAGAATAATAGAGACAATATAGAGAACACACCATAAAACAAGATATTTAATGAGGAAAACTAGTGTGGGAAAAAGCTCGGTGGGATTTGTGACCCACAATATTCACTCACTGGCGAATGAATAAATATTACTTACAATGAGGGGCCTGCACATGCAGGCATGCTAGCAACCTAGAGATCACTACTCAATCACAAAACAAAAGTCTCACTGACTTAAAAAATGGATTATCAAAATCCAATACAATGTACTGCTTTAGATCATCATCAACTATGCTAGGTACAGTACTAGTTTAAGCTCAGTCTATAACCAAAATTTTCGCTATCAACTATATCACAATATCATCCTCTCTCTCTTACTTACAAAAGACCTATAAGATCTCATGCATATATATGAGTCTTTTATAATATTCCATGTCGGATTTTACAAAAGATAATTACAATATAAAACAATAAACAAATTTTATTGTTAGCTTGAGTGTCGGTATGCATTATTGCCACTGCTAGTGAAGTTCCTGTCGGTGTATGTAGAAGTCTATTGCCGGTGCCAGTAATTGCTGGTGGGTTGACAGATGTTTGCCAGTTGGTTGCCATCAATGACAACATCAACTATTCTCATAAGAGTGTAGAATGTCAACAATCTCCCCCTTTGGCATTGATGGCAACACTCATGAGAAAAATCCAAAAACTGTTCCAAAAACTGAAGTCCAAAAGGTTTCCAAAAAGATGTACTCCCCCTGAGAAAATGATCTCCTCTAAAGAAGTATTTTTCTCTCCACTACTTCCCCTTTGACATCAATGACAAAGGTTGTCAAAAATAGTCAAATGAGTGCAAAAAATCCCCTCAAAGTCTATAACTGGTTGGTTACAATCTGAAAGATATCTGCCAAAACCAAATTCAAACTCTGCATAAACCTTTTGTTGTCCTTCAAAGTTGCCTCAATTTGTTGGATCATGCCAGTGAGATAATGCATGTGATCTTCCGGTGATCGTTCTCCTTGAATTAATGCCTTAGATATTTCTATTCTCTGGGAAATAAGATTGTCCAACTTAGGACCAAGCTTATTTTTAAGCTCTCTGACATTAGACCTTATCCTTGCCTTTTATTTTTCAAGTTTCTCTATTTTTTCTTGAAATCCTACCATTTCTTTCTCAAAAACTGATATGTGACCAGATGAACCAATTAAGTTATTTGCTATGTCATCAATTTCCTTTTGTGTTTTACTGACCTCCTTGTCTATGTCCTCTGTTAGAAGGTGAGGTTTGCATGTTTCCCTGTATAGCTCTTTGTACTCCAGAATAGTAGAGTTTAGTGTCGGTAATAATATATTTAGGTATTCAATGCACTTCTTTATGGTGTCAACAAAGAATTTGTTCTTTTTCTTTTCAACTCTATCCTTTATTGTGTCCTCATTCACTTTATCAACCGTTATTTCATTGTCAGCAATAAATTTGGAGAATGTGTCCAATTTGCCTAAAGAATCCTTAATATGATCTATGTTACAATTAGGTGCAATCAATTTAAGAATATGTACAGTGTTATCAATTGCCTTGTAGGCCAAAGCATTGCAATTTGTTATCTTTTTGATTGAATCCAAGAGTACCTCTGTAACATATGTAGGTTTGAATTCACTTGAAGTGCTAGAAGTCTCACCAATTGCCTTCATTACCTCTATGCTTCCATTAGTTGTAACCATTTTACTTGTGTTTACCTCCAGTGGATTAGTTTGTGTTTGCATCTCAACTAGCAAGGGTTTCTCAGACTGTTTTGATGTCTCAGTTATTGTCGATTTCTCTGTCTCAGTATGTACCTCTGCTTCAGTAGGTTTCTCAGTAAGTTATGTTGTTATCTCAGTCTTCGATGGCCCTGTACCAGCATATGTTCCTTCAGTAGCTTTCTTAGTATCTAATTATTGCTCTATTTGGGTTGGGATCTCAACCTCAATAGTCTCTACCGGTTTCTCAGTCATGTTGCCATAGTCAACATTGTCATCCTTAACCTCTGCACTATCCTTGTCCACAACAATATTCACTTCCTGAGTATCCACATTCATGGTGAATAGTCTCTCAAATTCAAGATTAGTGTCATCATGTGTGACACCTTTAGTGTTAATAACTGGTGGATCATCAGTATGTACCGGTGAAGTATCCAAAGATGGTGGTAAATTGTCAGTGATCTTGATGTTTGGAATACCACCAACTTTCCCTTTTCCCTTGTCCTTATCCTTCTGATACACTTTAAATGTTTTCTTTGGCCAGTTCATTTCCTTTTGTTTTTCCTTCTCCATAAAGAATATATCATAGTTATCAGTAGTTTTATCTGTTATCTCTTTTACTCTTCCTACCATTAAACTTTCCAGTGTCCACTGGCAAAAATAGATCGGTTAGCCTCAAAGATTAATTCATCAATTTCTTCTTTTGAATTCATAGGATGTACAGCTTGAAGTTTCTCAACTTTTAGTTTCTTATCTAATTCCATTACTACAATACTTTTTGCTTCCAATCTCCTATATAGATCATTGGGTAAGTCATCCACAACTTCAATTAAAACCTTTTTGTATATGTCAAGATGTAAAATAATACTGTTCTCAATGCTTTCCCTATTTGAATCATTAAATGTGTTATACAGTTGGCATACATTGGCCAAATTTCCATCATCAATTATTTCATTTAGTAAATCATTTAAAGAAGGGGTGACAAGTTGTTTTTTCTTCTTTGGTGTTAATTTCTTTGGTGGTCCCCTTACTGCCTGTTGTTTCTTCCTTACAGTCCTTGTTCTCTTGGGTGAAGGAGAGGGTACCAGTGAAGGTTTTCTCTTCCTCCTTTCTACTCTTTTAAACTCTGTTGCCTTTTCACTGTCAGTTCCAGAAGATGTGCCAACCGGTGAAATGTGTGCCTTCGATTGCAGTCCTTCAAGTTCACTAGCCGATATGCTACTAATGCTCATTACATTTTCCTTGATTTCCTTCACTTTCTTAGAAGCATCTCAAATAATTTTTTCTCTTTTCTTCCTTTGTTTCAATAGTCTCAGCACTACCAAAGACCTCTTTTGATGGTTCTCTCGATGCATCTAGTAATGCTTTAGCATATGTCTCAAGAATTTTAAGATCTACCTCATATCCCATTTCAGTCACCCATATAGTCCTAGGGAGTGCAACTACCATCCATGTCTCATCTCTCTTGATAAGAAAACAGATTTCTTTGTCATACTTGTCCAGTACACTCTGTGGTAGCCTTTCTCCATTTTTCATTTTACCCTGGAAGTTTTTGAAATATTCAATTATGTTGTTGTCCTTTGTAGTTCCCATGCCAGTAAAAGCTTCCTGTAATTGTTTTCCTACCAGTATATCATATCCAAAGTCTTTAGGTCCTATACCGGGGATTTCCTTAGTGAAATACAACATCAAACATACCAAAAGATTTCCAAATCAAAATGTCCCTTTCTTATCTCCTTTAATCTTCTTCAAATTATCAATGAGTTCATCTTTTAGCCATTCATACACATCTATCATTGCATTGTTGTTGAACATCTCATAAGAACTGTTTATACAAAGACTAGAAACTGAATTTAGTCTATTAGCATGTGTAGTCTTGTAACCTAGAACCGTACTCACAAATATCAGATTGATGTCTTTGATATCATTCACTCTCAGTGACCTATTATCAGATGTTGCTCCAGTTAGGGTCATCACTTTGTTGTTAGGGATCTTCTTTGTTTTGTCAGGTTTGCTGCCAGTTGAGGGTAAACCAGTTACTACCCTAATTGCTTGTCGGGTAATTTTGTAGACAAAATCAAACCATAGAAATTCTCAATGTTCTCTACTCAAGACAATTCTTACTACTTCTTCCAAAAATTTGGGAATGTTCAGTATTTCCACAAAACCTAGAGTTTCTATAATCTTGTGTTCGGGTTTGATAGCACCATTTTCATCAATTCTTCAGAACCTAGTTCTTCTATAGTGCAATGTATATACATCCTAGGGTCTTCTGCAAAAGCTACACCTTTAGGAATTTTCAAAAATGCCCCTATATAATCATCTTTCTTAGCTACTTCGAGAATTATTTTAAATACGGGCCTAGGGCATTTCACATTTTCCACAATAGTAGGGTTTCAAATAAATTCAGGAGCAGAAGAAGAAGCCATTGAAAAATACCTTTAGCTACCTTAAAGTATTCTCAATGCTTGAAAGAAATCACTCCGCACCTTTTCCTTGAATGCCTTTGCTCTATTTTTGTGCTCTCTGCTAATTTGAATGCTCAGTGAGTTCAAAAAAGAGGGAAGTTAGCTGATTTATAATGACATTTCTCTTACCAAGTGCATTAAATGCTTGCCAGTTAAGTGAAAACTTAACACATCTGCTGGTAAAGAAGAAATCTATCTTCTCACCATCGATCGAGGGTAATTTGCATGATTTTCAACTTACTACAATACCCCCAAAGGGTTACTTCTCAATTTGATGAAGAATCTCCTACTGGTGGAGGATTACTCTATTCTACTGGTATAGAGATAGTTTCATCAACATTCTGATCTCTCTTCCTAATCCATTGTTTTGAAAATTCTTGCTTTACCTCATCTACCTTTTCTTTGCCTTTCAAACTGGATCCTTTTTTTTTCCCCGGTGAAGTCTTGCTTCTAAAAGAATTTGGCAATATGTCCAATTTTGTTACAAGCATAATAGGTCACATTATTCCTTGAATAGCCTTTCCATATCCTACATCGGTTTGTGTTTTGTATTGATTAGATAGGTTCCCATATCTTCCACAAACATAGCATTTCACATTCATTTTGCAATTTTTTGAATTATGACCAACTTTGTTGCATTTGGAACATTGACCGGTGGGTGCATTAATATTCTGATTGTTTTTAAATCTATACTGATTTTCTCTATGACCATATTTGTTGCAATTGGAAAATTTACCATTAAACTTATAAGCATTAGGTTGTCTTACTGGTTTGTTCTGTTCTAGATTGTTTGCAGTGCTAGAACTTTCTCCAATCTCAAATCCAAGTCCATTTGTATCTCCATTAGGTTTCTGACTTTTCAGCATGTCATCAAGCTCCTCTTAAATTTTCTTGAATTTCCCTTTGTGTTTATTTGTAGTAGCCAACTCATTTTCCAGAATTTCCTTTTGTCTCACAAGCTCAATTTTATCATGTTGCATGTGAATCAGATCTGTCTTCAACATATCATTTTCATGACTAAGTCTTATATTTTCATTTCCAGCATCATTGAGTCTCCTAGTCAAATATTCTTCATTCTTCTTCCTATCTTCAATGTCTTTACATAACCTCATAGTCATATCTTGCATTTCATTCTTCATATTATTGTTTTCCTGTCTCAACTTGTTTGCAAGTTCATTAAGAGTTTCTTTTTCATCATCATCTTTCTGCATCTTCTCATGAAGTTCTTTTCTTTTATTTTGTGCTATAACAAGGTTCTCCTGAAGTCCTTTAATGAATTCCTGTGCAATCCTCAGATCATCTTCAAGTTTGATATTATTCAATTTCTCTACATCATAATCTACAAGAGCTCCTTCCAATTGTTTTCTTAAGTTGTCCATCTGTACTAGTGTCAGAATCTTCCTCAAGCTGTTAGTCTTTTGAAAATAGAGGACCAGGATCTAATATCAATCGTTAGAATCGATGACATTCCCAAAGAAACTGAGGGGGGGGTGGTTGAATTAGTGTCTAACCGGTGTGCATAATATTTAAACTTATTAAGAACTTTGTATCCCAAAACAATGTACCGGTAAATAATAATTAATGCAGCAAATAAGAATAAGAGAGACAACATAGAGAACACACCATAACACAAGATATTTAACGAGGAAACCTGGTGTGGAAAAAACCTCAGTGGGATTTATGACCCACAATATTCACTCACTAGCCAATGAATAAATATTACTTACAATGAGGGGCCTGCACATGCAGGAACGCTAGCAGCCTAGAGCTCACTGCTCAATCACAAAATAGAAGTCTCACTGACTTACAAAATGGATTATCAAAATCCAATACAATCTATTGCTTCAGATTAGCATCAACTATGCCAGGTTCAGTACCAGTTTAAGCTCAGTCTATTACCAAAATCTTCGCTATCAACTATATCATAATATCATCCTCTCTCTCTTACTTACAAAATGACCTATAAGATCTCATACATATATATGAGTCTTTTACAATATGCCATGTTTGCTTTTACAAAATATAATTACAATATAAAACAATAAACAATATGCCATGTTAGCTTGAGTGTCACTATGCATTATTGTCGCTGTCGGTGAAGTGTCTGCCGGTGTATGTAGAAGTTTATTGCCGGTGTCGATAACCGTCGGTGGGTTGATAGATGTTTTCCAGTTGGTTTCCATCAATGACTACATCAACTATTCTCATAAGAGTGTAGAATGCCAACAAAACTTTCACCAAACAAAACTCAAACTCAGAAATGACTTAAAAAACTTAACCGGTTTAGTCTTTGTATCTTAAACTGCAACTGCACTGTCAAGCTTTACCAGTGGACCAAAATATCAATGATACAGTGTAAGAGATTTTAAACTCAAATAACATTTAACCAAAACATCAAACCACTTTACTAACAATAGTAATAGCTCATTTCATATCACTTCTAGTCATCTAAACATGTCTAAGTGGATTTATTAGTTATTCATATTAACCATATCAAAAACACACTCACAAAATCATTCACCACTTGACACAATGATTTTTCACATGGAAACCCAAATGGAAAAAACCATGGTGGGGATGAATACCCACAAGTATTCTGAAGTCTTCTAAAATTTTCCCTATTTGGAGCCAAGCGTTGTTAGAAGCTTTACAAAAAAGTCCTATTAAGAACAGATCCGGTTAAGGACCACCCGGTTAAAGGGATTGAATACAATACCCTATTAAAGGCAATACCTTGTTAGAGGTAACCTTGGTGGAGGATTTCAAATCCAAGCTAATGGATCACCTAGTCAGAAGATTTGAACAAGAAGCTTGTTAAATCTGTGGTGCAGGAGCACCTCGGCCTCATTTTTCAACACAGGTTTGAGAGCAAGTTTGATTTTCATTATTTTTGAGTGGGAATGGTTGTTTAAGTTGTTTTTGTGTTTCTTTAAGTTGTTTGGATGAGTTTTGAACTCATTATGAGGTTTTGTTTTCCTATTTTCATCTTTTGCTCAAAATTGCCAATTTTGGAGTTGCCTGACAAAATGTTGTAAAAAGTGAGTTTTTTATGTGATTTTGTTTTGAAAAGGTCTAGGTATGTTTTGTGTTTTGTTTTTAGGTGTGTGAAGTGTTCTTAGGTGTTTTGTGGGTTTTGAGTCCAACCCTACACCTTCTAGGCACAAAAGTTGTCATTTTTGGCATCCAAAATGTCAAATTTTAGTGTGTTTGGACATGTACCTGTCCATACAAGAGGTTAACCAACCTGGAATGGTATTTATTCTCTTGTTAGAACTATTTTAAGGGTTGTTCAATTGGAGTTTTTAAGGATTATGAAAGTTTACACTCATTTTACCTTGTTTTTCCCAAATTTCTAACTTGGTGTGAGCAGCAGTCCGTACACCTGCTATACTTTTCTATACTATTCTTGTAGTTTTAGTTTCCACTATGTTTTCTTAGACTCCTCCCTTTGGTGGCATTAAATTTGATTAAGTTTTGAAGTTGTAGCAAAATTGTTTTGATTTCACAGTTTCATTGCCCAGTCTAGGAATTTGGGCAAGAATGCTTGACCAACTTGGTTTCTTGGAGTCTTAAAGTGTTCATGGCTTCTCAAGAACTAGCTGGTCAATTTTTACATTATGTAAATATGAGTTATGGTTTAAAGAGTGTAGGTACAAGGTGTTTTGTGGCCATGGAGCCCTAGGCAAGTAAGCCATTTGGCTAGGGTCTTTGCACAAGTATGATGCTTTGCTATCCCATAGCATTTGCATCCTTTTGGTGAACAGACATATGTGTTGTCTAAGTGTTGTGAGAAAGCAAAGAGACTTCCTAAGTCTAAAAGAGGAAGGTTATATGTTTCAGTTTCATGAATTGTAAGCCAAAACAGTGAGTCACTATTTGGTAGTTGTTTTCTTTCCTAGTTTGCTCTCCACCATTCATTGGTGTGAAAACCTCTGTCCATACTTTCTTTTCTTGTAAACAAGTACAAGAAAGGAGTAAGCCCTACCCTTGGGTAATGTAAAAGCCAAGATCAAACAATGATCTCCTTAGGCAAAAATGTAAAACGCCCAGCAGGCTGCCACAGTCAAGTATGACTGATTTTTGCATATTGTTGAAGTTGTAAATGGATTTTCTCCTCTTCAAATTGCAGGTATGATGGACTTCATGTATGAAGAAGATAGAGCATTTATTATAGAGCACAAACAAACCTTCAAATATGTGTTTTAACATTGCAAAGTGCAGGTCCAAAATGGAAAAACAGTGAAAAGAGGAAAAGTGTAGTCCCATTTACTTGACAATGAACTATTTACCATTTGTACTTGCCTAATGCCTTTTGTGCAGGGAAAATTGGATTCCTTCTAGTCTCTAATGTTTTTTATGTTCATATTCTTCTATTGTAATTGGAATTTTGCAAATAAAGTGCTTGTGGAAGGCAAAAGTGTAAAATTGTCAAATGTTGCATTTCCTTTGTATGCATATCATGAAAATCTTGTTCTTCACTTTGTGAGGTTTAAACCTTTTTGGTTATGGTCTTGTTAGCCAACAACAAGGTATAAATAGGTGTCTTTGAATCATTTTGAGGTTCCCAAGCTTGAAATGTGGTTTTTGACAACAAACCCTTCCAAAACCCTCCTTTTATGCCCATTTTTGGGACAATCATGGAGAAGGACTTAGGGACCCCCAAACTTGATGAATCTTCATTAGCTCCCAAAAGGGTATCCAAAAATATAAACCTTTCAGTCTAGAAGTCCATTTCTTGAACAGGGTGAGCACAAAACCCCAAAAGGAGGGCTAATTGCTTGTAGCCTTTTTAGGCCTTAAAATTGAATTTTGGTCAAATCGAGTACACGAATGGTGAATGAAAAGCACAAAAGACATCAATGCTACTTGAAACAAGTTGTCCTCACATTAATTTGACACCTTTTGTGGGAAAGACCCCAAGAACATAGTTTTAGCAAGCTAGAGTGGTTATGGGGTTGAAGCCTTTCAACATACAAGAGGTCTTTTGACTTAGGGAGTTGAAACAAGAGGAAGTTTGAGATGGTCTATGAACCTTTGTACTCTGATTACAGCAAAAATTCCTTCAAAATAGTAAGGTCCTATACTTAGTGAACATATAAGTCACTTGAGCATTCCACTTGCACTACCTCCCTATCAATCTGCCTTCACAACATTCTGCAAATACACCTTCTGGTTCGGCAACAACAACTCACACTTAACCAAATTTTCCAACATAATTTAAAAGCAACTCATTTACCTTAAATGCAAATACAATAGGTTGGTAACACAACACAAAACCTAAGATCTCATAGAGATTACAAACATATCGGTTCAAACTAGACCAATAGATTGCATAGCAATTAGTTTCACATTGTTCAAGACAACTTTGACCACTCCTGGATCACTCCTTGATCATTGGACATTGGATCCTATAACCCATCACACATTTGTCACTCCATACTAAGAAATTGATCATTCCCAAGATAAATAGTTATCTCTACACACCAAATCCACTTTGAAACTCATCACATGTAACATCCATACATGGCATCTTCATCGCCGCTCGTTATTTGATCATAGATCAACACAACCAATTCTCCAAGCTCCATCGGTTAGGGTTCTTCATATCAATAGGTTATGGTTACTGATTGATCTCTCCGCTTTAATAGTAATATTGGTTTCCATCACTGCTTCACTACTGGTTGCTATACTGCATGACTACCAGTTACAATACATCTTCATTACTGGTTTCTATTGACATCAATGACAACACTATACTTCATCAATACAATCTTCATGCAATGACAACATTTAGCACCTTGGTCCTGAGAGGTCTCCAAAAATTATACAAAAGCCAATTCAGTTTATGATTGAGGAGCACCGATGTAGTTCTTACTAGTTTGAGCAATTAGCAATGAAATCGCTTAGAGATCATGGCATTTCTTCATGTTTGAGAGTTTAGCATTGTGGATTTGGATTTATTCCCTTGAGTTCATTTTCTTTATCATATTCAAGTTTCATGGCATTTGGATTTTATTTCGGTAAGATATGGATTCCAGTATTGGCCCTATTGATGTGTTCTTACTGGTTAGTCTGGCAGTGTGTTGAACGAAGTTGGATCGGGTTACAGTTGACCTCCATGACTTGCAGATCATTGGAGATAATGGTTTGGGCCTTGTTCGATATTCCCATAGTTTTGTGCATCATTTTATGTTTTGGAGTTGTTCTTAGTGATTTGAGTTGACATGTTACTGTTGCACGTTTCATGAACTGGTTGGTCTTTGGGCCAACTTGATTAAGTTGTAATTAATTGTGGATGGTATATGTGGAGGTTTGCAAATAATTTGAAGAGACAGAAGACAAAAGATAGAAGACAGACTTATGAGATCAATAAAAGATGTAGATTCGGCGAGGTACTGATCTGGTTCGATTAAGGCCAGAAGGCTGAGGCCTGGATTAGGGTAGAACCGAACAACTGTTCCTAGAAGCCGATATGATATGTGGATGATCTGCAGATCTTGTAACTATGTTGTAAGCATTATTTGTATCCTGGACTACGATTCAGTATATGGCAAGTGTAACTCTTCAAATTGTAATAAGATTTATTCAAGTTATTTACCGATTATTTGTTCTATGTTGTTATCAGTTGTTCTTTATGCTGTTTCTGGCATCTTGTTACTGGTTACCTATATGTTTTGCATGATTTATGTGTTTAGCTACAAGGTTGGTTTGTCCTTCATTGGATCTCCCTACCTTGTCTACATCAAATGGTATTAGAGTTGGTTTGTGAATATGTTGTTGGAGAAAGACCCGGTTATGCACCGATTGGTTGGAGAGGAAGTTGAGGCAACTTGTGGACTTGTTCAGATCGTTGAACCTGAGGTAGAACAAGGTTCATAGGTAGACCACTAATCTACAGGTTGAGCTTGAGATTGAGGTAGTTAGTGGGTGGAGACTTGAATAGATTCTTGATTGAGGCAGGTTGCAAAGGGGACTGATAGATTGCTGAGAACAGGCAACCAAAAATTGTAGTCAGATCGCCGAACCCTTGAAGGTGTTGCAAGTACCTACTGACAGATCGCCAAACTAGATCAAGTGATGGGACTCACTTTTCAATTAACCTCAAGAGTCTTATGTAGGAGCACTAGTGTAGTTCTTACTGATTTGAGTAGTTAGCAGTGGAATTGCTTGGAGAATGTGGCATTTCTTCATGTTTGAGAGTTTAGCATTGTGGATTTGGATTTATTCCCTTAAGATTTTTTTCTTTATCATGTTCGAGTTTCATGGCATTTGGATTTAATTCCGGTAATATATGGATTCCAATATTGGCTTGGTTGATGTGTTTTTACCATTAGTCTGACAGTGTGTTGAGCAAAGTTGGATTGGGTTACAGTTGACCTCCATGAATTGCAGATCATTGGAGATAATGCTTTGGGCCTTGGCCGATATTCCCGGAGGTCCATGCATCATTTTATGTTTTGGAGTTGGTCTTAGTGATTTGAGCTGACATGTTACCATTGCATGTTTCATTAACCAGTTGGTCTATGGGCCGACTTGATTAAGTTGTAATTAATTGTGAATGGTATTGTAGATAGGTAAATAGAAAACATCAAAGCAACGAATAATAGGTACCCACAAAAACCTAAAATTGCAATGAAATAAATCCTATAACATTCAATAGAAGAATGAAACCATAACATCAAAAGATAATGCAAACCAAAGTGCTAATGTCGCTTCCATTGACCTACATTGTTTCTCTTTTTCTTCCAAATTATGTGGCTATCACCTACAAGTGCAAAATGTGAGCAAAAAGCAAGATTGCCAAACGAAAATGATAGCGCGAGAATACTTTAGATGTGGTTGAAAAATGAATTAGAAATGAATCCAATCTATAGAGAAATTGGAGAGATTTATCAAAGGTTGAAATAAAATCAATAAAATTTGCAATTGATTTCAATCAAGGAAAAATTCAAATTGAAAAAGAAATGCCATGACACACTTTCCCATGCAAGAGTATAAGATCATGTCAAGATAAGATTGCCAAATCCTTGAATTTGAAAATTATAGAAGTAATATCTTCCAAATAAAGCACAAAATAGGATAGATTTTAGGAAGGATATTAGTTGGCAAAATCAAAATAGAAAGTTGAGGAACTAGTTGGATATTGATGAATTAAAAATTAGGAAAATAAGAAGAATTTAAGAATTAGAAAGTTTTGAAAAATGGAAATTAGAAAGAATCAATAAATAAATATTCCTTATTCATTGATTCATAGTTAGCCAATTAAATAAAAATATTTAATTGTGATAAAGGGACATAGGATAAAATAAATAAATTTATTTAACGTAGAAGGCAATTGACAAAAGGATTAAATGATTAAATTAGAAAACCCTAGGAGATGAATTAGAAATGCAAGGATGACAATCAGGTCTTGACAAAAGATAATTGATGTAGGGTTGATTTGATCATGATGAAAATTGGACAATTGATAAAGCACCAAAGTTGATTGACCAAGATCAATGAAAAATTGATCAAAATTGACAAGGATTGCAATTGGTAGGTGCCAATTGACAAAGACCAATGACTAATTGATCCAAATTGGTGAGAAATGATGATCAATTGAGATCGATGATGAATTGATCAAAGATTGATAAATGATTGACTTGATGAAGGTCGAATGACAAAAGATCAATGACAAATCGGTTGCAAATTGATAAGAGATTGACAAATTGATGATTGACTATGTGATAAGACCTAATTGAGAATGTGAGAAACACAATTCAAGAGGGAAGAAACGTAGAAGAATGACAAGATGTTGACAAATAATGAAGATCAAGTGTGCGACATAGAAGAAATGTTAATAGGATGTGAAAACCCTAAAATAAGGTCACGCGAAGATGTTAAAGTATGACACCACAAGCATTGGCCATTTTTAGATGCCTACATTTTGCCCCTCTTTGAGACAATGTGATTATGAGCATTTGAAACAATCAAGAAATATGCCCCAAACAATGACAACATATATGGATGCCCCCTCAAGGAACTGATCAAAAAAATCCAAAAAAGTGTTTGATTTATCAAAAATAATAGTAGGACTAGACCAAGATGACTGCAATGACTGACAGAAGAAATATTTGTTAGAGGAAATTAGATGGAGAAGAGTTAGTGGTGAAGAAAAATCATTCTTTCACAAATGCATAAAGAGTATGTGAGAACCTTTATTTAATATTGTAAAATGGATGTAGGTCATTATGGCATTGAAGGCCAAAGCAATAATGCAATCCCTTTGCACAAAACAGAGACATTGCAGACAAGGAATGAGTCAAAAACTTCCTAAGACAATATGTATGTCAAAGGTCGAGGTATGTACAACGTTCACAAGATGAACATACTTATCATAGATGCCCAAGACATACGTGCCCCAGAAATTTATGAAACGCTCCGCAAACAGAAAACAAAACAAAAAATGATCATGAGCCATCCTGGCCACTCTAACTCACTTTGTGACATCATTGAGTAGCATAGGAACACAATCAAAAGTAAATTAAAGAAAAATAAGATTCACAAGTACAAACAAGGCAAACAAACAACCTAATCTTCATTACCAAAAGTGAGAATGTTGTACTGAAAGGACGATCATGTTGTTTAGTTTCAAGGAATGTAGTACCCCATCTAAGACAAGACACAGTCTAGTTTTTTAGTATACCACACCCTGCATAAGACCAATGATAATATGGACAAATGACCGATAATGTTGATATTGTTGATTGATAGGACAACTTTGATCAATTTGAACACTTGATTGGTTGAATAGTTCATCTGTTAATGTGTGATTTGTTAAGCGCAATGTTTTATTGTGTTTCTATTTGATGTTTGTTCAAAATGTTTGCCGATATACAAATGAGACAGTTTAATGGCAAAATGAAATGAAAGATTGTTTTTGGATTGTTTATGTTTTCAAATTTTTAGGGTTTTGAACCTTTTGATTTTTTTTAGTGCTTTTATAGGACATTTTACGATGCTTTTGGATTATTTCAGGACATTTTAATTAAAAAAAAAATTATTATTTCAAGATGTTTTTATTTTTGTCTTTAGTGATTATTTTAGGACATTTTATTTTATTTTTAGTGATTTTTTTAGGACATTATTTGATTTTTTGGGGATTTTTTTTAGGACTTTATTTGAGTTTTATGGATTTTTTCAGGACTTTATTTGATTTTTATGGATTTTTTCAGGACTCTAAAAGTTTTGTACATGTCATAGCCTTCGACCTATTTACTATGATAACTCTATCAATTGACCATGACAAGGGATTGGCCCCCAACTAAGGTCCAAAATATGTACAATGACTAGGAGAGAAGACATATGTACAAGGACTGGCAATTGACAGAAATTGGCATTGATGCTGACCAATCACAAGCCTGGAGAAGGACACTAGGTCAAATTAAAATAGATGGGCATTATAAAACATTGTGCTATGTATAGAGGGAATCATGATAGATGGCGAAATGATGACCTTGCTACATGTGGCACGTGTTTTCTAGGTTTTCACCATGGCACTTGCCCAAAGCGCCCATTTGTGAGGTTTTCACTAGAGGGTGGATGATTTTTCTTTACTATTTTTTACTTCTTTTTTTTCACTTTTTTTGCTTTCACACAAGGTGCTTGTTTAGTAGGTTTTCACCAAGGTGATTTTTTTTTCTTTTTCACATTTTTTTTTTCATTTTTTCTGGACCATATTGAAGAACTGCTAAAAGAAATCTATGTATAATATTTTTGGAGGTGCATGCTATTCACAGGATGTGATAGTGGTTCTACCTCTAGGGTTGCAAGCTGATAAGAACCTGAACCATATGTTGCATTTATGATGAAAGGGACAACCCAATCAGGTTCAAATTTGCCTTTGATAATCTCAGTAGATTGTGAATTCTTAGGGTTGGCTTTCAGGACCAAGTCTCCTACTTCGAAGTGTCACCCTTTGATTTTATTTTTTATAGGTGCACTGGAGACGGTTTTGATATGCTTGCAAGTGTGTCAAAGTTGTCTAACATCTTTCATCATCTATCAGGTGTTGTAAGGAGACTCGTAGGGATGAAATCTCGACCTCCAAAGGTAAGAGCTTCTACACCATACACTAGAGAGTAAGGTGTTGCACCAGTAGGGGTGCGGATAGAAGTGCGATAGGCCCATAAAGCTGGATTTAATAGCACATGCCAATCTTGACCAACGTCATTGACAACCTTTTTGAGTATCTTGATAATAGTTTTATTGGATGCCTCAACTTGGCCATTACTCTGTGGATAATATGGGGTTGAGAAGTGATGTTGAATGTGAAACTTCTCATAGAGTTCACAAACATCTTTATTTTTAAATGGAAGACCATTGTCTGTGACTATAGCAAGAGGAACTCCATATCATCATATGATATAATTTAGAATGAACTTAGAAATCTATGTGTTAGTGTAGGTCATGGGTATAGCCTCAATCCATTTTGTAAAGTATTATGTGGTTGTTATGATAAACTTATGTCTATTTGCTGATGTCGGGTAAATCTTTCCAATGAGATCAAGGCCCCATTGAGAAAAGGGCCATGGAAAAATGATAGGTTGAATTTCTTGTGCTGGTGCGTGAATATAATCTCCATGTGCCTAGCATTTGTCACACTTCTTACCAAAGTCATGGGCTTCATTTTCCATTGTCGACCAATAGTATCCAGCTCAGAATAACTTTTTAGCTAGGCTAAGACCATTGAAATGGCCCCCACATATACCATCATGAAATTTGTGTAAAGTTGTTTGTGCTTCGTCAAAATCCAGACACCTGAGGAGGGTTTGGTTAAAGGATCAGTGGTAGAGGGTATCACTAATGATGACATATTTGGTATCTTGTCTAATAAAGGCTCGACGTTGGTTGGTAGAAAGGTTTCAAGGTATGGAATGGGATTTTAGGTATTCACAAATTTCTTTGTACCATGGGAGTTAGGACCAACAAGGACATACACCAGATTTGATGTCAGAATTTCAAAAGATGGGACCAACAACTTCTCTACCCAAAATTCACATTTGTCCATATTCAGAGGCATATCCAACATAGAGGCAATAGTCTCCATAGCATTTGCTGATCTATTATGAAGACGAGGGACTTGATTAAATTGGATAACAGTGAATTTTTTCTTGAAATGTTCTACCATGTTCTTATAAGGGAGAAGCTTTTTATCTTTTGTTTCATAGTCATCATTTACTTGGTAAATGACTAACTGAGAATCTTTGTAGACCTACAGATGTGTGATATGCCATTGAATTGCTATTCTGATTCCAGTAACCAAAGTGTCATATTCTATGATATTATTGGTGCAATTAAAAGTTATTCTATAGGATTTTGGAATAGCATCACCTTGAGGGGTTACAAATAGGACACCTGCCCCTGAGCCAAATCTAGTTTGGGATCCATCAAAATATAATTTTCATTCATTAGAAGATGTGATAGCAAAGAATGATGCATTTGGAAAATCAATCAACATTGGATGATCGTCTTGGACAGGTGCATCTGCGAGTTGATAAGCTATGACTTGTCCTTTTATTATTTTTATTTCAGTGTATTCAATATCAAAATCTCTTAAAATCATGACCCATTTTGCTAATCGGCCCGTCAGAGCAGCTTTGCTAAGAAAATATTTCAATGGATCAATCTTGGCTACCAACAAGGTCTTATGATTTAACATATAATGTCAAATCTTTTGAGCTGCAAATACGACTGCCAAGCATGCTCATTCAATGGTAGAATAGTTTAATTCATAGCCCACTAATGTCTAACTAATATAATAAATAGCCCCCTCTTTCCTTGTTCATCTTGTTGGGCCAAAAGAGCTCCTAATGTTGTATTTGTTGTGGAGATATACAAAATGAAGGGCTTTCCATTTATGGGAGGCATAAAAATAGGTGGGGATAGAAGATAATATTTTAAATCTTGGAATGTCTACTCACACTCATCATTTCATTTAAAAATTACCCCTTTGTGTAGTAGATGTTGGAAGGGGTGACACTTGTCTGCCAATTGAGCTATGAATCATCAGATTGATTGTAACTTGCCCTGGAGGATTCTTAGTTGACGAAGATTGGTAGGAGGAGGCATATCTAGGATTTCTTTGACCTTTGCAGGGTCAACTTTAATACCTCTTCAAGAAATAATGTAGCCCAATAATTTTCCAGATGTAACACCAGACACACATTTTTTTGGATTTAGTCTAAGCTTGTATTTCTCCATTCGGTCAAAGATTGGTCCTAAAATAGCCAGATGACTATCTCTAGTAACTGATTTGCATAAGAGGTCACAAGCATAATCTTTCATCAAATTGTGCATGTAATCATGAAAAATTATTGTCATGGCTCTTTGATATGTTGCTCCTGCATTTTTTAGGCCAAATGGCATCACATTCCAACAGTAGGTTCCCCAAGCACATGTTAAGGCAGTCTTATGCTGATCTTTAGGAGCTATTTGAATCTGATTGTACCCAGAAAATCTATCCATTACTGACATCTCATATCTAGCTGCCATGTCTACTATGATGTCAATATTTGGCAAAGGAAAGTCATCTTTAGGGCATGCTTTGTTTAAGTCTCTAAAATCAGTGCAAATTCTAATGCCCCCAGTTGCTTTGCCGACTGCCACTAAGTTGGAGATCCACTCTGCACAATCAATTGGTCTAATAAAGCCCACATCCAGCAATTTCTTGAGTTCAACCTTGACTAGTAGGGCCACTTGCAGATGCATTTTTCTTAGTTTTTGTTTGACAGGCTTGACACTTGGTTTCAATGACAAATGATGAAGGACTAGTTCTGGATCAAAGCTGAGCATTTCTATGTAAGACCATGGAAAATTGATCCTCTTCTCAAGGAAATGGTTGACAAAATCTATTCTTTCTTGTTCTAATAATGAAGCAACAAAATGAATGACCTTAGGATTGTCAAGTGTACCCAAATTTATCTCCTCGGTCGTTTCCACAAGCAATGTTGATTTGTCCTGACCTGATGGGGTTATGTCCACTATTCCACCTATGGGTGCCTCAGAGATGTTTTCACCCGTAGGTACGTCCTTTGTTTTTACTTTTTTGTGGTCAGAGGGTGCCTTATAGTTTTGACCCAGAGACCTATTCTTTTGATTTTTTTCTTTTTTATTTTCTTTTTCAATTTTGTGACTTGAAGATGGAGTTGAATCCCCAAAATATGTTGTGTAATATAAAACGATAAAAAATCCAGCATTGTGATCACCTTGTGGTATGCCTTTTCTAAGCTCAAGGATTTTTTCTATTACCTCATCATTTTCAAAGCAATCTAACAAAAGTGGTCCTTGTTGGTCACATTGGATAAGCTGTGGGTATAAAAGGGGCATGCCATCATCAGTTTCAATAAAGGTTTGGATAGAGATAGTGAAGACATGAATGTCAGTGGTATCACTATCTGAGCTACTTGTATCAGATTCAGTGCTTGGATTCCAAAATGATTCTATCCAAGCTTTAGGACATGTTTTGACGGAAGGAGGAATTTCATGTTTATCTTCCATAGGCAAAATGTTAAGTTCAATAAACACATTATCAAGGGCATAGGAGATTGAGGAATAAGAGTCCCACTCCCATTCATTAGAGTCAATTTCAGGATGGGTGTCCTTAGGTGTCGTTTCTTTATCAGAATCATGCCCTTTTTCACATGTAGTCACTTTGGTAGATGGGGTTCCGATTCGCAATGGTACAAAACCTAAACCCAAAGTTTTATGTTACATCTCAGGGATGATAGGTTCTAATATTCCTTTTTTGTTAGGTCCCAAACCACTACATCCACCATATCCCTTCTTCTACATTATCGTAAATCCTTTTCTATATTGTTCTACTGGCAATTTGATAGGTGGATTTTCTATTGTATCTGCTTCATCTTTATAGAGCCATCTTGATATGTCATCATCCAAAGTTTCTTTATTTAGTTCACCCCATTTTGTAAATATGGTGGGAGGTTGATATTGGATGATTTTTTTGGATACCTTTTGCAACAAATGTGGTTTTCCATGTAATTTTGGTGATAGAGGCAGCTTGCCAATAATGAATGTTTGGGACATTGAATACTCTCCGCAGCCTTGATCTTGTATTTTCATCTTACCCTTAACAGATTCTAATAATGTATTGGGATCCACATAATTAGGCGAGGATGTCTCTCTATTTACTAACACTTTCTATTGCAAAGCATACTTCAGGTTAGCACAAAATTGAAATGGATTAGGATCTCTAGGAATTGTTATCTCAGTTCCATTGTATGAATATTTCAGACACTGGTGATAGGTTGAAGGAACTTCTTTCATTATATGAATCCATGGATGACCTAGGATCATATTGTAAAGGAGATCCAGATCTAGCACTTGTAGCAAATTGTTCTCTATTGCTGGACCTACTATGATAGGTAAAACAATCACTCCTTTAGATGGGCATTCAACATCATCATAGGCTTTTATTCTTATCTTCCTTGAAGGATATATGCCATTTTTAGAGTAACCAAGGCCAATTATGAATTTCATAGTGCATATATTCAGGCCCGCTCCACCATCTATCAAAAATCGTGTGATTTTTCAATTATGGACAAATACTTCAAGATGGAGGGGATCATTATGATGGGTTTTGTTGTAAGGTTTATCTTTGTCTGAAAAGGAAATATGCTAGTAAGTTGTAAGATGTCCTATCCTAGCTTGAAAATTGTCAACATCAATATCAGTAGGTACCGTTGACTCCGTCAGGGCTTTGTCTAAGATAACACGATGCATGGGAGATATTTTTAACAATTCAAGGATTGAAATTTGCGTAGTGGTTTTTCCCAAATGGTCAAGGAGATTGTACTAGCTTGTTGATGCTAGCTTAGGAGGATTGGAAGGTGCTCCTTTTAAAACTATTTTGGATCGGCGGGTGGTCACTACACATGAGGAATCTTGTTCTTTTATTCTTATGGTTGACGCACACTCATTTGACACATGAAAGCAATTAATGACATTGTTATGACTTATGTTGGTATAATTCAGTTTTCCTTTTTTATTTGAATTTGAAGAGGAGGCTTTTCCCTTGTTATGATCAAGTAAGGGAGTCTTGAAAATTGTATGATCAACATTAGAAGTTCCAGTGGATGAATCTATCTCAATCACACCCTCATCGAGAAAATCTTGAATAAGGTGTTTAAAAGGAAAACATGATGCAATTTTATGCCCCTTAGACCATTGATATTCACAATATGCATTATCATTCCACCAATGGGGTTTTACTAGTGGCTCCTCTTTGATATCTGGCAACTTAATGAAATTAACCTAAATCAATTGTTTCATTACCGATTCAATATGCTCTCCCAATGGTGTAAATTGACAGGGAGGCCCATCTCTTGATCTAAAAGGTCTATGTTACCGATCTTGTTTTTCTTGATTACGCTATTTATTTTGTGGTTGTTGGATAACATTACTTGTTTGATTCTACATCTACTGATTCTATTGGAAAGTTGGAGAGTTCAATGCACTTGTTCTTCTTATAACAAACTTAGGTTGACTAGTGCTTAGAGTTCTTGCGTCAACTATGTCATCATTAGTGACATTATAATTTTTGGACCAAAACTTATTCCTATCACTCGAGTTGGTTAGATTGTTTTTGTCCTTGTTCACTTTAATAACCCCCTTAGCAATAAGAGCATCCTCAATATCCATTCCTTTTTTAATGAGCTTTGTAATATTACTAGGACCTTTAAATTTTAGCTCATACATCATCTCTGGTATCAAGTTTTGAATAAATAAATTGACTTATTGTTTCCTTCGAGATGTCAAGGGAACATCGACTAACTAAGCCTCTCCATCTTTGTAAGAAAGTCATTAATGGTTCTCTTGTCTTTTGCTTTGTGTTGCATAAATTTGACATGATTATCTCATTGTCGATGTTGAATGTGAAATGAAAAATTAATTTCTTAGATATTCCCAGGCAAATGTGCATACCAATCCATATCTTGTCCCGTGAGACTTCACAAGAAAAGACACATTAAATATGTCTCATCATAAGTTACCTTAGTACATGCTGCATAAAAAGCTTGAATATGATCTTTTGGATTACTGTTCCCTTGTATTTTTTAAAATTTGGTGCTTCAAAGTGCTTAGGAAAGGGAGGCATGCACAAACTTTTATCAAATGGATTAGGACATAAGTATTTCTCTATGTATAACTTCTTTGTAGTTTTCATTTGAAATGCCTCTATTTGTCATTGCATCTTTTCAATTTGTTGCACCAACACATCTAATTGTGAAGGCTTTTGAGGGTCATCATTCGTCCCTAGATGTCCTTGTTTTTTATATATAGTACTTTCAAATGGTTGTTGACGTTCCAAAATCATTGTCTTAGGTGTCTCTGGCATATATTCATTTTGGAATTGCTCATGTTATTGAGGTATTGCCATGCTTTGGTGTAGAGTATTTTGTTGTGCCCATTGAGATGGAATTACCATCTGCATATGTGGTTGATACTACACTTTGGGTTATTGAAATCACATTTGTGCTTGGTAATGCACATTTACCTATTGTTGTTGTTGTTGGGGAATATAATAGCTTACTTGCCCTTGTTGCGCATACTGAGGCACATACTTTTATTGATATTGATGTTGTTGATTTTGAATTAGAATTTGTTGATTTTTGTGCCATTTTCTTCTCTCTTGATGTAAAACCCATTAATTTCAAAAAGGTTTTCTTATGTGCTTTAGATTGTTTCACTTTACATGCGGAATGACACTTGTGTTTACTTACTGTGAATTTTGTCAAATGATTATTGTTGTTGCAAGTTTTATTTACTTGTAGTGGCGTGGAAGGAAGTATTATCTGATATTGAGTATAATACTATCATTTTGCATTACGTGTTTGCATATTTGATGGTGCATGTTGTGCATTTTTTAATTGTTGCAATATTTGTTGTGGTTGTGTGCCACTATTTGTTCCTTTTGTTGCCATAATTGAAGGTCTTGTCGATAAACTTTGTGTCATTTGTGAATGTGTATTTGTTGCATGTACTAAACTTGAGTGAACATAAGAACTTTGTTGTATCATTGGATTGGTTTGGACATCAGTAATGTTTGGCATTCTAGTTGTAAAATGCTCTTGGATTTGTGATTGCGATCCACTTTGGAGAACTTGTGATGTCTTGGGATATGTTGTGTTTGTCAATGATTTTGCAATCACCATTTCATCTTGTGGAAATGATATAGTGTTGAACAAAGGATTATTAATTTTGTCAAAGGTTGATTTCAGTGAACACTCACACCCAAGGATTTAGAGACACTCTTCTCAAGTGGTGCGGTTGGTACTTCTTGTTGTGCATTTGTTTCATTTGGATGAGGTTCAAAACTCAAAAGATTACCAAATTCGGGTTGCATTTGTACATTAGTTTGATCATTTGAGGTTGTAGAAGCTTCAAGCATGCTTCTATACTTGTTGGGAAACAATCTAGACACTTTACTAAAGAACTTGTTCATTTTCTTTTGAATTTTTGGATTGCTAATAAACATTTCAAGATCATTTGAATCATCAGAATTTGACTAGGAATCCGATGGGTTATTTGGATCCATTTCTTGTTGAAGGTCTTGGTTTGACCCAAATCCTTGTATAAGGTTTTGTTCCTCATATGAAATTGGAGGTTGCGTGTCATATTGCTGGTTTAATTGATTGAAATTTAATGTGCACTCCTTGATGGTGTTGATGGAACACTTCCAAATCCTAGTTTTATTGGCACAAATATGGGTTCATAATATGGAGGTGGTCCCAATTGTACTATCTCATATTGTGGTGGTACATTGCTTGATGAACCCACATTTGGATCAAGTGACTGAGTCTGATGTTGTTGCATTTGTGTGTTTTGTGTGTTATCCATTGAAAAGGACATGTCTTGGTACGTTGATTCATGTGATTTCTCTAACTTAGACCATGTTTCAACTGGTATGTCACTATGCAATGTATGATTATTTGTTTTTTGTTTTTTTGAATTTTGGATGATGGATGCAACTAATGCAACCTAGATGATTGGAAATGCAATCTATGAAGGTTAGACTCTAAAATGCTTAGGATGACAATAATGTGCACCTAAATGCAACCTAATGATTGATAATGCAAACTAAAATAAGTGTGCAACCTATATTTTTGGTGATTTTGGAGATTTTAGACAAACTTTAAAATGCAACCCTAAAAGATTTGACCCTTGGGAAATTGAAATAATGTCTAGCCTTTAAAGGACAAAAGGACCAAGTGACAATAGGACAAATGACGATGTCTCACCTATATGCTTGAATACTAAGCTAGGTTTGACAATGATTTTGATGAGAAAAGTGGATGAAAATTTGACAAGGTCTAGACCTTCTAACAATGACTTAGGGTTTTACCTAAAGAATTGAATCCTCAAGTATGACAAAAACCTAATTTTGACACTATATGTAAAAGGACAATGATCTAAGGTGAAAACCTACAATGTGATATGATAATTACCTAAGTTATGAAGAGAGACTTAGGGTATGAAAATGTGACCTTATATGATGATATGGACAAAAGTTGATTATGACACAATGATATGACACTAAGGTGTAAGTGAAAATTTATTATAATTGTTGGTGTAAATAATTATTCATCATGAATATTATTACACTTTACTTAAGTTTACTTAGTAAATGCATTTCATAGTAGTTTGGGTATGAGACACTTGGGTGTTTGTGTCACATTGGGATAGTGTGTGTAGGAGAATTTCCACCTTTTATGGTGTGATCTTGTTGTTACACTCCACATTCAGTGGGTGATCCACCTCATGTGGAATATTATATTGTTTCTCCTACCTACCCTTGTTTCTCATTGAGCCACATCATATTTGTGTGCTCATACATCCATATGGCCTTGCCTATATAAGCAGGCTCATATTCATTGTATGTAATGCTTAATGATCCAGTTGATCATATTTTTCATCTTGATAGAATACAGTTTATTTCTATCATCTATTTTGTTCTCTCTTATTTTTGCTTTCCATTGCCTCTTGATCTTGGCAAAATCTCACATGGTATCAGAGCTATTAGAGTGCCATTGGTTTGCCAATTGAGAGAAAATTGGGGTTTGCATTTTGGAGCTTTCTATTGCAGGTTATTATTGGAGCTTGTTGGGTCAGATCTAAGGTCACTATTGGATTGAGGAGGTTTGAGCAATGAAGAATTGCCTTTTATTTCATCCAAATCCGACATCCGAGGCCAAATCTAGAGCCGTTTGAAGGTGGAGGGTGGTGACTTGTCACGACAGCGATCTGCAATTTTGGAGCATTTTTGGTCAAATCCGTCATCACCATTGCGCTCAAAAGGCCCAAAAACCCCAAGATTGACTGTCAATTCGTTGAAATCGGCCTCCGTCACCCCAAGTTGAAAAATTCTCCCCTCCCAGCCCGCCGTACAGACTTGCAGGTACAGATCTGAAAATGTTTTTTTAAAATTTTTTCCGTTTTTATGATTTTTGGAAATTAAAAATAAAATAAAAAAAATTTAAATTTTATTAGATTTTGGGGGGGGGCATTTTTATTGTTTTCGTTTTTAAAAATCCGAAAAAAAGGGAATTTTTTGGGGGGAAGGGGCGGTCTGTACGGGCCCGCAGGCCACCTGCGATCTGTAGGTGTACCTTCGAGGTCCGTAGGCCACCTGCGGCTACCATAGGTGGTACCTACGGCCACCTCCACAGGGTACCTATAGGTACCACAGAGTACTGCGGCCCGCAGGCTTTGTGGTAACCACAGGCCACCTGCGATGGTCCCCGTAGGGATATGCTTTTTTGGTTTTTGAGTTTTTTTTAATTTTTAAATTTTTTTTTTTTTAAATGTTCATTTTTCTTATTTTTTTAAATAAGTTTTTTAAAAATTAATTTTTATTTATTTTTTCTTATTTAGTTAAATAAGTTTTTTTTTAATAACAAAAAATAAACTTTTTTATAAAGTTTTTTTATCTTTAATAAATTTTTATTAAAGTTTTTTTTAATATCATTTTTTTTATCAAAAAAAAATGACTATCGCCTTTTTTGGTTTTTTTAATTTTTTAGTAAAGTTTTTTTTGCATGGCATAATAATTGTTTTTATTTAGATTTTTAAAATCTTTTAAAAACACAAACATCATTTAATAAGTCAAATTGGGAACACTTTTTTTCTTGTCACTTCACACCTGTCTTGCAGTGCTTCCAACCGGCAGTCAAGGGGGGGGTTGATTTGCTCCTTTATATCTCTTGGCTACATCCCAATCAGAGGCGTCTTTTTTGCAGTATTCTACAGGGCTTCTTGGTGGCATCATCTTCATGTTTCCAAATTTGCACTATCATGTTGTATGCTCTTGCATGAGCAATGTTGTACTCGCACTATCATAAAGTGCCACACCTCTTTGTATCTTGTCATTGTTGATATATTTGATGTAATCCTCTTGTATACATAGATTAGGAATATCTTGTGAGACTTGGTGCATGGCTCTAGTTGAGACTTAGATTGTACACATTTGTGCATGGCTCCCGTGAGACTTGGATTGTACCAGTATTTCTGCTATTTCTGAGTATCCAGATTATGCTCACAGCAGGTTGTCTCCATGCCTGATCTTCTTTTTGTTGTAGCAAGTGATTCATCGTCATCGACTTGGTACCTGGTTTTGTCACACTTTGACATTATTGGTGCAGCATTGGCTCTCTTTCTTCCTTATGGGGAGGTATTTTGGTCATCATCATTGGACCATCTTTGTAGGAGATTTGACATTGAGGGGGGGCTTCATGGTCTCTTCTTCTCTCTTATGGGGGGGACATAGTTTGTTCTTCTCATTCATCATTGAGAGCATTGTGTGCTTTCATCATCTCTCTTTTGGGGGAGGGTTTTTTCCCATTGGGTTTTTCTCTCTTTCCCTGCTTTATGGGAGATTGCATTTGCATTTGTACATGGGTACCTAACATGGCCTCGTAACCGGGACCCATCTTGCATTTCCTAGTTGCATTGTAGACTTAAGTGCATTCCCCTAAGTTGCACTTAAGGGGGGGTGTTGGTGTAAATAATTATTCATCATGGATATTATTACACTTTACTTAAGTTTACTTAGTAAATGCATTTCATAGTAGTTTGGGTATGAGACACTTGGGTGTTTATGTCACTTTGGGATAGTGTGTGTAGGAGAATTTCCACCTTTTATGGTGTGATCTTGTTGTTACACTCCACATTCAGTGGGTGATCCACCTCATGTGGAATATTATATTGTTTCTCCTACCTACCCACACCTATTTCCTACCTACCTTTGTTTCTCATTGAGCCACATGTCATATTTGTGTGCTCATACATCCATATGGCCTTGCCTATATAAGTAGGCTCATATTCATTGTATGTAATGCTTAATGATCCAGTTGATCATATTTTTCATCTTGATAGAATAAAGGACATATGCAAAGGAATTAATTTTTGATATGCAAAGAATATGACCTAGGTGAAACCTAACCTTGATATTTGACAATGATTTATGGAAAGTGCAAACCTAGGAAGAACCGGATGATGGCATGCAAAATGACACTTAAGAAGGACCATAATAATGATATGAAAAACTTAGGAAAATGGTGCTAAACCTAAGTTCAAAATGAGCAGACTAAAATGGGACACTAAGAATGAAGAAACTAAGTAAAAAATGAGGATACTAATAATGAAAATTATTATCCCCTAAAACCTAGGTATGGACTATGATGGACCTAACCCTAAGTGACATGTAGTTGAAGACAAAAGTTTCCAATGTTTGGAAGCCATGTTATGAAAATGTTTTGAACTTTGTTGGATGAATGCTTTTGTTTTGGACTTGTTTGGACTTGTTTGAAAATGACCTTTTTATTTTTGTGACAATGTGTATGATTCAAATTTTGACAATCACAAAAGACAAGATGTTTGGACTTAGACCCAAGACAATCATGCTCAATCACAACATTTTCCCCTAAGGCTGGAAAGAACTATAGCCATTGGTTCTCACTTGGGTTTCCCTAGCTATGCCTACTCAGAGCTAACACCTAGATGCTCGACCCCACTAGCTCCACCCTCGACACTCACTTCTTAGGGTAGCGAAGCATCGATTCCCATAGAAACTCCCCATGGAGAACTTTGTGTCTCTACAATGAGACTTAAAAGTATGAGATGACATTAGAGGTCCGACCTCCTATACCAATAGCTAGAGGTTTTTTTGTCTTTAAAGCACAAGGGTTCTAGTTAGGCCTTCTGTTCGGGTGGGTATTGATCCGGCAAATAAATCTTTACAATACCATTCCAGCATCCATTGTCTACAACTTCTGTTCCATCCATAGTTATTTAGAGTGGTTTGGAAGGGGTTCTTCTTCAACCCTATCACCACTCAGGGTAATTCCCTCTCACAAATTGGGAGGCAGGCCCACTATCTAAGGCTTAACCAAGCAACAAAATAAAAATAAAACACGACAAGCACGTTATTGATTTACCTAAAGTGTGCAACTATTCTAAAAAATACAAACACATAGTTTGAAGTTTAGTCTTTGACTATGTCTTACAACAAACTCATTAGTGTTAGACACAATGTACCACTGAGAGAGGGGGGATGAATTAGTGGTACTCAAATTTTCCCTTTAACAACCTAGATGTGAATATCGATTATGGGATCTAACACAATGAAGACTTACCGGTTAGTAGAGAGACCAACATAAATGCAAACACACATAGAGGGCATCACATAACACCAATATGTATGAGGAAAACCCAAGATGGGAAAATCCTCGATGAGAAATGCTACTAGACTACTACTCCAATCCAGCCTCACAATGAAAAATTTATTACAATGTTTAGGGCACCAACCCAAGGAGCACCAACCCCTAACTTGTTTATGGGTTACAACCCAAAGGAGCTACAATCCCTGCATCGAGCTACAATTCAGTGTTCACAATAAAAACATCAATTACAAAAGTAGTTGTCTTGCTACAAGTGAATCTTGTAACCATTTCATATACCTTACCCTGCCGATGAGATACCTTCTCTTCTACACAGACTTAGACTTTTGCTGCTCTCACCTGCTGCTCTACTATCGGCAAAACTTACCAGTACACCTCTCTTCTTCTTCTTCTTTGTTGGATCTCCTCCTTACTTCTCTGCACTTTACCAGTACTATAATCTACTGGTCCACTATTTGCCTTCTCTACAACTCTCTTCACTTCTGCTCTGCCAGTATAACCACTATCGGTTCTACTCTTCACTCTCTCTCTTTTCTTAGATACTTGTTGAGCACTTGGATGATTTTCTCTCATAAGTAGCACTCAATCACTTTGTAGTAGCACTATCCTCTTCTCTTTAGCAGCAACTTAACTATGTTTTTGGCCTTCATATTTATAGACTAGTTTCCCCGCCAAAAGCCAATTCAAAATTTAAGCAGTTAGGATTTCCTCACCACCCTCAAGGAAAAACAAATCCAATCAGATCTTCCCTTATTTGATCTCCTAGATAGCCAACAGTACACCTTCGCCATTATCGCACCTTCTTGACCATGCTTTCTATCTTTGGCAATCTGCTTTTTACCCTATCTATTGATCTCTTGGTCAGACAATAAGATCTATCTTGTTGTTTCCTTCATCTTCCTTGATATCTTCAATCACTCTTAGCTAGCTCATAGTTGTCCTCTAGATGTCGAGCCGCAAACCTTTGCAATAGCTCTGCAACACGTCCCATGATTTGTGGGGTCTTCCATAAATCTCGACCAACTTTGCAACTACCCTGTCGGTGTACTTTCCTCCTTCATTCGAATGCAAGTCCACCACCTTGACTCCATGTGGCATCCATGTCGACCAACTTCTAGCTTGACACCTTATGTCGGTCCAGATAGGATCACCGGCCACATAGTCTACCGTTTCCTCTTTTGTGTTGGTTTACTAACCCTACCGGTATCTCATATTCTACCGGTTAGCTCCTCATGTCTGCTCTTGTTGAAATATCGGTGGAACACCTAAACCGGTCTTCAGACATGTCTATCCCAAGCATGCACATTCTTGCAAGGTGGGGGGACATCTACATCTACACCTTGCTCATATTTCTAGTGGACTTACATATAAACAAGCACTCTTCATTTGTATCGGGATCTCAACATGCCTTCTCAATTGATCCAATGCATATCTCACAAAACTATGATGCACGCAATGCATGATAGGAAATAAGTTCCACTTACCGGTGGAGTGGCACCTTGTCTTCTACATCCTGCAGTGCACTCATGTGACTTCCCTGTTTCTACAACATATCTTCAAATAGGCACATTTGATCCAGTGTGGTCACATTCACTATTAGTCATTGCTTCTCATGATGACTGCTTCTTCATCAGGTGGGAGTCCTATTGTCTTGCAACCTTACAACATACCTGTGATCTGTTCATTCTTCTCCTCTAGTGTTGATGTGATTTAGGTAACATTTGGCCTCTTTATCACAAACAACATCCAAGCAATTTGCTCATCCTACTTGTACACTAGTCATGACCTTTGTAGGCTGACAACAATTCACTTGGTTGATTTGACTTGCCCGTGTAAACACATGACTTACCAGTTGACATCCTTTCCTTACTAGTAATGCACTGTACTATTACCCATCACCTTACCATTCCATCTACACAAGTCAGACATCAACTTGTGTATCGGTGTTCTACAAAACAAGGTGATATTAAAGATATCTCAACTTGTACTCCCCCTTGATAGTGCTGCACATAAATCTCTCATACTGGTAGTCATCCCATACTGGTTGACATCAATGACAACACAATGCCAACAATCTCCACCTTTGGCATTGATGTCAACTCATGTAGTATCTAACATACTACATAATCCTTCTCCCCCTTTCTATGATCCATGAATTCTCACATATGTAGTATGTAGTATACTACATCCATTCTTCTCCCCCTTTGACAATGATGACAAAGGGCATTGTTAGGATATCATTCCTCCCTGTATTTATTGGTCACTGACATAATTCTTTCTCCCCCTTTACTTTACCAGATGACTCTCCTCCTTTGATACCAACTATTACATTATGTTACATCTTCTCAAGTCATAGCACTTGAGATGGAGGACTCAACCATCAAGTGACACCAAATGAGCATGCAAATTTCATATCATTTGTTAAACTACTCAATTTTAGAGGGATGTGCTAGTGAACACTACTCACCTGTGGGTCAATCTGCATCAAGTCCTGTTTGATCCCAAATTTCTTTAGGAATCAAATTTGATTGTACTACCAATACAACTGGCCAAATTAGAAGTAGGAATCAAATGTGATTGCACTAACAATACAACCAACCAAATGGCAAGTAGATAACCCTTGCAATGAAATTCTCCTGGGTATTCCTACTGTGACTTTTCATCATCTACAGTTTTGGGCTGTCAGTGCACTTACTCTTCTAAGTTCAAGCATCTTGGCTTTGCATCATAGCCACTTGAACTCCCCCCAAGTCATACATCTTAGGTCCTTGTCTCCAGTGAGCTCTAATACCTAGGATCCAATTGTCTTCATACCAGTTGAGTTGTGCAACTATGATCATCTGATGATCTTTCAATTTTATTATATCCACCAAAGCCTATGATGTGATCCTGGATGAACACAATGTCATCATCAAGTCATAATTCTAACTGGTTAGCCCAAAAATATGCATGCTTGCATGATCAACCACCAGGCCAACATATGTCATTTAGGTATTTTCCAATACCACCCGAGACATGAACTCCACATTCCATGCTACCGGGGATAATGCAATGATTTCCAACTTCATTGTCATATGTAAACTACAAGTACCTGTAGGCATCTATGTTGGTAACATCCTGCACATACAAGTTAACACCGGATACCAATTGTTAACCTCAACTTATTGACACATGCAGTAGTGATCCAATACTTATCTGTAGGTGTGTAGTTAAGGAATCCTCTACACACACTTATCATATCATTTCCATCCTTCATACCGGCAACAACATGTTCTTCCATGTTGACTTCTTCACTGAGGGGGTGAATGATAAATGCAATGTGCTACTCCCCCTAAGATCTTGCATCTTCTTTCAGCCTTAGGAGATATTATCGATGCATTATATGCACAGTTTGGTCCATGGTCTTCTTCCTCTATACCAGCATGATTTCATTCTTCTTCTCATTTTTTAGACTTGGGAGCAATTCTTTCCTCCTTTTGCTGATGGGTCCTTCTATTTCCTGATTCTCGATCACAACCATAAGTAGTGCTATAGTAGCACACAAAATCCATCCCAACTTCATGATTGGGAAATCTCTTAACATACCGGTTTGATCATCTTCTCCTGGTCATGTTATTGTGTTTAGCAACTGGAACCGGTGGACCTTTTTCTCTTGTAGGGACATTCCTCCTTTGGCTCCATGCAGGTCTTTGACTTCCAAAAGCTCTAAATTCACCTTTCTGCAAAGCATAGTTATACCAGCCTCCATGTGACTATAGGTTCCTCTTCCTGCATTCAAACTCTCTATGGTCAAAACCATTGTAGTTATGATAGACAACATTTTCATAACCCGGAGAGGGGACATGCATGTATCTACTCTAATGCAGAGCATCATGGAATACCAACTCACAACCAAGGATCTTGCTGATCCAATCATCATTACAATCATTAAGTGGCAATGCAAATGGTATTCATCCATTCTACAATGCAATCACAATATAATCTTTACACAAGGGTTGTCTATCAAATACTTCCACCATATGCCACAAATCAACCCCAAACCACTTTAAAAGGTTATATTCCATCCCTACAGACCTTCTTTCAATATTTTAGATCATAAAATTCACCAAAACATGAGACAACAAATTCTTTATTCCCATGGAGTACCCTAGTTCAAGGTTTCATCCTTAAAAACTGTTTTCACAAAAATAACCACAACTTCTTCAATTATTAACCAAATTAAGTGAGATAAAAATAAATTAAAAGAGGGTTCAGAGACCTTTCCAAAAAATATATCCTTTCTTCATCATTATTCTTAATTTGGCCATATCAAATGCTGCAACAGGACTGCTCCTGCCTTTACCAGTCTGATTTCACAATAAAATGCAGATGAACAGTCATTAATAAAATTTTACATATTGAAAATAAATCCAATCGCTTCGGTCATATTGTAGATAGGTCAGATAAAAAACGTTTCCCCAAGTTATAGCCAGATCCAACGGTTAAATCATAAGTTATGAAGCTTTTCCTAAAACTGGTTAACCCTAGGCAGGGTTTTGGCAGTTACAAACTGTTTTCACCAAAACGTCCATAACTTTCTCAAATCTGCATGAAATAAACTCAAACAAAAAGAAATAGAAATATTATTCATTTTTATACACTATCCAATTAATAATACATGGTTTTCCAGGCTGTACATGGCCGTACAAGGCCTGGAAACCAGAGGAAAACCTTTAAAACACCAAAATAACAAATTGAAAAACCAAGAACTTGTTACCAAATTGATTTCAATGCTTCCCAATGCCTTCCATTTCTTCATTTTCATGGATTACAATCCTTAAATACATAAATCAACCTCTTGGGTCGAATTCCCTTTGAAAATTAACTAAATAACCACCTTTCAACCAAATGACACCTCCTCTATCTAGGTTTTGTCTTGACAACTCTTTGAGTTTGCACTCAAAACTTGTTAAGATATTACATGGAAATTATTAACACCTTATAATAGACCAAATAACACAATTTACATCATTTTCCCCCTTCATGATACTTTTACACAAATTTGACCTCATAAACCCAATCAAGACTCAAATACACAACTTGGGCAACTTTGGACAAGATGGCTCATTTAGCCTTACATATTATGATTCAATGGACTCAAATGACCTTAATACATTATGAATGATTCAAATACAATCAAATTGTTCACATTATGACTTTTGACCTCTTGGTATGCTTGTGTGCTGAGGTGCTCTTGCACCATACTACCGACCTTGAAAAGTTTCCAAGTCCCTTGGAAACATAGGGATAATAACCTGCAAAAAAATTAGACTGAAACCTTCATCTTTGTCTTTGCCTTTTTATGCCTCTTTTCTTCCTTCATCTTATCACCATTCTCATGCCTTTTCTACAATCAACATCTCCAAAAGGACACAGGACTGTCCTTATATCTGCCTCCTCAATAACTCCTATTAATGGAGTATGTAATGGCTGCCATCCAAGTGCTTTTACCAACCATAAGTCCACCTCTCCATGCTGCATCACCTCACCAAAAAAAAAAAACTCACCTTTGCCTCACCTAGGAGTCCTCTCCTTGCCTCTCTCCCTAGTCTCTTGGCAACCAATGGACCATCCCTTTGGCCCTTGACAGACCTTCCTTGTCTGCCCACACACAACACCAACTTCCTCTTGCAACTAGATGGACAAGCACCTGCAACCAAAACTCATCAATAACACAAAACACAAACAACTTGCTTAGCTCGGATCTTTTGCTAAGCTCTCATACCAATTTGATGCAGAGCATCATGGAAGACCAACTCACAACCAAGGATCTTGCTGATCCAATCATCATTACAATCATTAAGTGGCAATGCAAATGGTATTCATCCATTCTACAATGCAATCACAATATAATCTTTACACAAGGGTTGTCTATCAAATACTTCCACCATATGCCATAAATCAACCCCAAACCACTTTAAAAGGTTATATTCCATCCCTACAGACCTTCTTTCAATATTTTAGATCATAAAATTCACCAAAACATGAGACAACAAATTCTTTATTCCCATGGAGTACCCTAGTTCAAGGTTTCATCCTTAAAAACTGTTTTCACAAAAATAACCACAACTTCTTCAATTATTAACCAAATTAAGTGAGATAAAAATAAATTAAAAGAGGGTTCAGAGACCTTTCCAAAAAATATATCCTTTCTTCATCATTATTCTTAATTTGTCCATATCAAATGCTGCAACAGGACTGCTCCTGCCTTTACCAGTCTGATTTCACAATAAAATGCAGATGAACAGTCATTAATAACGTTTTACATATTGAAAATAAATCCAATCGCTTCAGTAATATTGTAGATAGGTCAGATAAACAACTTTTCCCCAAGTTATAGCCAGATCCAACGGTTAAATCATAAGTTATGAAGCTTTTCCTAAAACTGGTTAACCCTAGGTAGGGTTTTGGCAGTTACAAACTGTTTTCACCAAAACGTCCATAACTTTCTCAAATCTGCATGAAATAAACTCAAACAAAAAGAAATGGAAAGCTTATTCATTTTTATACACTATAAAATTAATAATACATGGTTTTCCAGGCTGTACATGGCCATACAAGGCCTGGAAACCAGAGGAAAACCTTTAAAACACCAAAATAACAAATTGAAAAACCAAGAACTTGTTACCAAATTGATTTCAATGCTTCCCAATGCCTTCCATTTCTTCATTTTCATGGATTACAATCCTTAAATACATAAATCAACCTCTTGGGTCGAATTCCTTTTGAAAATTAACTAAATAACCACCTTTCAACCAAATGACACCTCCTCTGTCTAGGTTTTGTCTTGACAACTCTTTGAGTTTGCACTCAAAACTTGTTAAGATATTACATGAAAATTATTAACACCTTATAATGGACCAAATAACACAATTTACATCATTTTCCCCCTTCATGATACTTTTACACAAATTTGACCTCATAAACCCAATCAAGACTCAAATACACAACTTGGGCAACTTTGGACAAGATGGCTCATTTAGCCTTACATATTATGATTCAATGGACTCAAATGACCTTAATACATTATGAATGACTCAAATACAATCAAATTGTTCACATTATGAATTTTGACCTCCTGGTATGCTTGTGTGCTGAGGTGCTCTTGCACCATACTCCTGGATACATTTTACTCATATGCATGATTTCCATGAGATCCTATATTATTCTTTCTAGACCTCTTTCTACATTCCTCTGCCCTATGGCTATAAGTATTACATGCAAAGTAGTAACCGGTAAAGGATGGCATATGACTTACAAATTTATTTTACCTTGCATGAGGAGATCTTATTGGCTTAGCATCCCCATTTCTTCTTCTTTGAGAATTGATCCTTCCTTGTCCATTCTGTGTAGCTCTTCCCTCTGGTCTCTTCTTTTCCCACACTTCCTTAGCCCTGTGGGTGGTAGCATTACTTTTTCCTCTGCCAATAGGAGGTCTTCTTTGTTGCTTCCTCATTTTCCTACTTCTGGTGAAGTTGTCTTCTCCCATCTTCCCTTTACCTTTGGGATCTGGATTGTTCCTCCTTCTTGCAACACCAATCTACATTCTTGTCTATAGGACTAGACCGGTTGTTCTTAGGTCAACCTTCTTCTGGGGAGAATTTCTGACTGTGAAGGTATGTCCCTTGTTTTCTCCATTTGAGGAGACAAACTGAATGCCATTGTGGGGGACATTCTTGCTGGTGGAGCATTCACCAACACCACTACCTAACCCTTCATTGTCCTTGGAATGCTTCTTCTTCTTCAACATCTTGTCCAAGGCATCACTGCTACCATCAAACCAGATTCTTACCTTAAGCTCATCCTGACACTTCTCAAGGTCATTTCAAAGAATCTCCATTTCTCCAAGCAGCTATTGATATTCTTTATCTTTTACTTCTAGCTCAAAGGCTAGATCATTGCACCAGCACTCCTTGGTGTCTTCCTCTCGAGTCTTCAATTCTAAGACACTTTTCTCGGATTCTTCAAGGCATTTTATCAACTAGTTCTAATCTACTATAGCAGCATTCTTGAATAGCTTGTATTCTCTTCTAACTCTACTGAGTTCTTCAAGTGCATTTACAAGCTCTCCTTCAAGATCAACCTTAGCTTCCTCTTCTTCTTCACCTTCACTATCACTCCCAAACACATCTTGTCGGTAGGAGTGTTCTGCATGATCATTTTCAGAAGTGTGCCTTTCATCTTTTGATTCTTGAGCCATGAAGAGGTGGGTTCCTTCATCATCATTGTTGAATCTGCTAGCAGATCTGCCTTCATCATCTGTAGATACATGAGATGCCTTTCTCATCAAATCATCACTAGCCGGTTCTGCAGTAGTGGGTTCATTTCCATAGAGCTTCTTCAATCTCTCCCATAAGTTTTTTGTTGTTTTGCATCTATCCAGTTGTGAGGAGACATCATTTGTTAACCCACAGAGAATAGCCTTCATATCTTCTTCATTGCACAAGCATCTTTTTTTTTTCACATTTGGTGGGAGGATTGGCATTCCTAGGGAGACCATTAATAACCGACATCCATACATCAAACCCTAGAGAGGATAGGAATACTTCCATTCTACAACTCAAAATAGAATAGTTTCAACCATCAAACATAGGAGTAGGGATTGACACTAAACAAACTATTGTATGCTTAAGTTGGAATCTACCCAAGCTAGAGAAAGCTCATCTAGTTGGGAACCTATGCTCTAATACTAATTGTTAGACACAATGTACCACTGGTGGGGGGGGTGAGTCAGTGGTACTCAAATTTTCCCTTTAACAACCTACATGTGAATATCAGTTATGGGATCTAACAGCATGCAGACTTACCAATTAGTGGAGAGGCCAACACAAATGCAAACACACATAGAGGGCATCACATAACACCAGTATGTACGAGGAAAAACTAAGATGGGAAAAACCTCAGTGAGCAATGTTGTTGGTGACTACTACTCCAATCTAGCCTCACAATGAAAACTTTGTTACAATGTTTAGGGCACCAACCCAAAGAGCACCAACCCCTAACCTGTTTATGGTCTACAACCCAAAGGACCTACAACCCCTGTACCGAGCTACAACTCAGTGTTCATAATAAAAAAATCAATTACAAAAGTAGTTGTCTTGCTACAAGTGAATCTTGTAACCATTTCATATACCTTACTCTTCCGATGAGATACGTTCTCTGCTACACCGACTCAAACTTCTGCTACTCTCACTTGCTTCTCTACTGCTAGCAAATCTTATCGGTACACCTCTCCTCTTCTTCTTCTTTGTTGGATCTCCTCCTCACTGCTCTGCACTTTACCAGTACTATACTCTATCAGTTAACTATCGCCCATCTCTTTAGCTCTCTTCACTTTTGCTCTGCCGGTATAACCACTACCATTTCTGCTCTTCACTCTCCCTCTTTTCTCAGATACTCGTTGAGCACTT